>NC_064640.1:887824355-888126055 GCF_023864345.2 Schistocerca serialis cubense | reverse complement strand
GAGCAGAGAAACTAAGATGCACGGTGATGTTGTGCATTACGGCAATAAACTTCCACTTTATGCCTTCTTTAAAAGAAAGATATTACCAAATGAGACTACCCCACATGGAATTCACTTAGGAGTTCTGTAAACGAGCTGGATGGCAGCAGATCTGATGGTGGATTGGTTGGAGAACATCTGGGGAAGACGACCAGGGGCAATATTACAGAAAAGTCCCTTCTTACTCTAGACAGTTTCCGGGGTCACCTTGTGGAAGCTGTAAAGGAGAAAATTAAACGGATGAAGTCCTAACCTGCCATCATCCCTGGAGGTTTAACGTCCATTCTTCAACTTTGAAATGTCAGCGTCAACAAACCTTTCAAAGAACATTTTCGACGCCTGTATTCCGAATGGATGGCGGCGTGATCTCATCAGCTGACTCCAGGAGGCAAGATAAGGAAGCCATCAGTACCGACGATGTGCGAGTGGATAATCCGTGCATAGGAGAAAATTAATGTCGATATTGTTAACAAAAGTTTCAAAAAACTGAAATTTCTTGTGCCATTGACGGTTCCGAGAACGTCATGTTGTGGAATAGTGAAAATGAAGAAGAAGATGGCTTATCTGAGCCTGAGGCCGCAGAATAGTGAGAGAAACAAAACAATGAAAAAAATGCATTGCTGCTCTTCACTGTAGGCATAATGAAACCGTAGCATGAATCCAATTCTTTAGTGGTAACTGAAAAGAAATAGCGGTAGGTAACACTTTTTTCACCAATTATCGCAAATACACTCCTGGAAATGGAAAAAAGAACACATTGACACCGGTGTGTCAGACCCACCATACTTGCTCCGGACACTGCGAGAGGGCTGTACAAGCAATGATCACACGCACGGCACAGCGGACACACCAGGAACCGCGGTGTTGGCCGTCGAATGGCGCTAGCTGCGCAGCATTTGTGCACCGCCGCCGTCAGTGTCAGCCAGTTTGCCGTGGCATACGGAGCTCCATCGCAGTCTTTAACACTGGTAGCATGCCGCGACAGCGTGGACGTGAACTGTATGTGCAGTTGACGGACTTTGAGCGAGGGCGTATAGTGGGCATGCGGGAGGCCGGGTGGACGTACCGCCGAATTGCTCAACACGTGGGGCGTGAGGTCTCCACAGTACGTCGATGTTGTCGCCAGTGGTCGGCGGAAGGTGCACGTGCCCGTCGACCTGGGACCGGACCGCAGCGACGCACGGATGCACGCCAAGACCGTAGGATCCTACGCAGTGCCGTAGGGGACCGCACCGCCACTTCCCAGCAAATTAGGGACACTGTTGCTCCTGGGGTATCGGCGAGGACCATTCGCAACCGTCTCCATGAAGCTGGGATACGGTCCCGCACACCGTTAGGCCGTCTTCTGCTCACGCCCCAACATCGTGCAGCCCACCTCCAGTGGTGTCGCGACAGGCATGAATGGAGGGACGAATGGAGATGTGTCGTCTTCAGCGATGAGAGTCGCTTCTGCCTTGGTGCCAATGATGGTCGTATGCGTGTTTGGCGCCGTGCAGGTGAGCGCCACAATCAGGACTGCATACGATCGATGCACACAGGGCCAACACCCGGCATCATGGTGTGGGGAGCGATCTCCTACACTGGCCGTACACCACTGGTGATCGTCGAGGGGACACTGAATAGTGCACGGTACATCCAAACCGTCATCGAACCCATCGTTCTACCATTCCTAGACCGGCAAGGGAACTTGCTGTTCCAACAGGACAATGCACGTCCGCATGTATCCCGTGCCACCCAACGTGCTCTAGAAGGTGTAAGTCAACTACCCTGGCCAGCAAGATCTCCGGATCTGTCCCCCATTGAGCATGTTTGGGACTGGATGAAGCGTCGTCTCACGCGGTCTGCACGTCCAGCACGAACGCTGGTCCAACTGAGGCGCCAGGTGGAAATGGCATGGCAAGCCGTTCCACAGGACTACATCCAGCATCTCTACGATCGTCTCCATGGGAGAATAGCAGCCTGCATTGCTGCGAAAGGTGGATATACACTGTACTAGTGCCGACATTGTGCATGCTCTGTTGCCTGTGTCTATGTGCCTGTGGTTCTGTCAGTGTGATCATGTGATGTATCTGACCCCAGGAATGTGTCAATAAAGTTTCCCCTTCCTGGGACAATGAATTCACGGTGTTCTTATTTCAATTTCCAGGAGTGTATTTTTTGAGGTTAGAAAAGGTGTCATTACCAAGAAGTTCGTAAAAACGTGACTGCAGGCGTAAGACCACAAAATTAACACTAAGAAAAACATTTTTCACGATACAGAAAAAATGCGGAGCGCACGCTATCAGGGAAAATTGACATCTCTAGACAGACGAGGTGGGCTGGCAAATGCCGCGTGGCAAATACAAGCGATTCGTGACGGTTTTGTTTCAGTCACTGCAATGATGATGATGGTGATGATGATGATGAACATGATGACGATGACATGATGATTTATACATGAATGTAAAGTGGCTCGTTCCACGTCATGACGATTTATCGCGCAAAACGATCCACAGAACATGAAAGGAACTAACTAACTAGTACGATAGCTGGATTTCTGGCACTCATACCAAGCTGTTTTGAAACAATGTAATGACTCTTTACAAACTTTAATTAGTATGAGATAATTATTAGAAGACATACTACATCATTAATAGTATAAAAAATAATAGTTCTTGTTTAACTTCACAATGTAGTATAGTGTCGTATTATGGGATAACCCTTCCGGCCAAGTCCGCAGCTCGTGGTCGTGCGGTAGCGTTCTCGCTTCCCACGCCCGGGTTCCCGGGTTCGATTCCCGGCGGGGTCAGTGGTTTTCTCTGCCTCGTGATGACTGGGTGTTGTGTGCTGTCCTTAGGTTAGTTAGGTTTAAGTAGTTCTAAGTTCTAGGGGACTGATGACCATAGAAGTTAAGTCCCATAGTGCTCAGAGCCATTTGAACCTTCCGGCCAAATTGTTTTCGAAACGTGTAATTCGAATTACATGAGATGAGAGTTGAAGTACGTCCTGGAGAGAACTGTCGAAAGAATAGGGTATAAACACTACTGTTTCTAGATATATTTTGCCTTAATAAAAATCGTTATAAATAATATATTCCTTTTTGCAGCTAATGGTCCAGTTCATAAAGTAAGAGCAATAATTATGTAGTAGAAGACATTTAGTGCGATACAAAAAGTCATAAAACGTTTGTTAATTGCCGCACAACTGCGTATTACACGACTTCTGTACATCTTATGTACAGCAGTATGTCAGCACAGACAAATAGTATAATTTTTTTTCCATTTCGCCATGCTGACCTGAAGAGTATAATAATTATTATATGTACTTCCATAAATACATATTTACAAGTACATGACAACTATTGTATTATTCAGTAAACCAAAGTATTAATTTTTTGGATTTATTCCAAATTTTTAAAGAATGCATCACTAAGAATCTATGGAATGCACATTAAGCATATCAATCCTTGTGTAAAATTTGCGTTGTATGGCATATTCGACACCCACGATAAACTTTTCATTATGATTCTGCGGAAAATACACAAAAAGGCGACATATTTCGAACGATGGAACAAGCACGATCACTCACAAATTGGTGCATAGGCCAAAGATGTTGACGCATGTTAAGGCCCCGAAACTAACAACTTCGAGAGGAGTACAAACATACACCAAATTGTGATTCTTGAGTTTCTCCCAGCCTATTTGATAATCAAAATATCCACGGGTGTACTGCCGGTCTACAGTGTCCAACGGGCACAATATTTCGGCGATTATGCATGTCGCCATCATCAGGTGAACTGACGGACTGAGCCGGACTGACGTGCCGGCACATTCACAGGAGCTCAGTCCGTCAGTTCACCTGATGATGGCGACATGTATGATCGCCGAAATATTGTGCCCGTTGGACACTGTAGACCGGCAGTACACCCGTGGATATTTTGAATACAACAAATTGACTCTAGCTTGATGCCACAAATGCGGCCCTACTGTAAAATAATTAAGAGCACCAAATTAAGAGCTAGAGTAATATGACTCGTATTCCGCAGATGCCAAAAACACGTGATTCCTCTGAGGAATTCCCCCTTCACACCGGTCACTTCGTCGCGTGGCGCGTAGTAATGAAGTTGAGGAGGCACGCCACAGTTTTACTCTCTGCACTATGAAATCACACAACTGTGATAAATCATATTTTCCCAATGGGTTGCGATGTTGCACTACTTTATAGCACACAGCCTGGTGGCGGCCCCACAAATTTCGCGATATTTCAGCAACGTAAGGAGTGGTTGGTAAATGTAGGTGTGAAGACGTACGTACCAGGGCGGGTGTGGTGGCGGGAAGGGCCAATACTGGCAGCTTTCCCTAAACGTAGATAAATGTAATATAATGCGCATACATAGGGGCAGAAATCCATTCCAGTACGATTATGCCATAGATGGTAAATCATTGGAAGCGGTAACGACCGTAAAATACTTAGGAGTTACTATCCGGAGCGATCTGAAGTGGAATGATCACATAAAACAAATAGTGGGAAAAGCAGGCGCCAGGTTGAGATTCATAGGAAGAATTCTAAGAAAATGTGACTCATCGACGAAAGAAGTAGCTTACAAAACGCTTGTTCGTCCGATTCTTGAGTATTGCTCATCAGTATGGGACCCTTACCAGGTTGGATTAATAGAAGAGATAGACATGATCCAGCGAAAAGCAGCGCGATTCGTCATGGGGACATTTAGTCAGCGCGAGAGCGTTACGGAGATGCTGAACAAGCTCCAGTGGCGGACACTTCAAGAAAGGCGTTACGCAATACGGAGAGGTTTATTATCGAAATTACGAGAGAGCACATTCCGGGAAGAGATGGGCAACATGTTACTACCGCCCACATATATCTCGCGTAATGATCACAACGAAAAGATCCGAGAAATTAGAGCAAATACGGAGACTTACAAGCAGTCGTTCTTCCCACGCACAATTCGTGAATGGAACAGGGAAGGGGGGATCAAATAGTGGTACAATAAGTACCCTCCGCCACACACCGTAAGGTGGCTCGCGGAGTATAGATGTAGATGTAGATGTACTGCCTCGTGGCCAGCGGCATGGTGTAACGGCGCTTTCGCCCTCGCGCTGCTCGAGCCGGAAGCACTGGTAATTGCAGCCAGGCGCCATGCCTGCGCTCTCGCCCTTACCTCGTGCTAGCTGAGCAGCGCCGCGTCGCGCACTTCATACCGTTAAGTCATCCCACGCCAGATAACTCTCAGCCCCCCCCCCCCCCCCGCCACCCCACCATGTACCCTTCCGTCGGATGCACGTTAGCCAAATGCGGCCCCCGCGCAATTAACAACAACTCGCGGCTTTCCAGCGATCTCTTATACTCCAACGGAGCGAACCTCGCTGTTCAAATAGTAAGCCAATCACCGAATCAATCTACCGCAAACGGAGGAGGTGGATGGCTCAAAAATGGCTCTGAGCACTATGGGACTTAACTTCTGAGGTCATCAGTCCCCTAGAACTTAGAACTACTTAAACCTAACTAACCTAAGGACACCACACACATCCATGCCCGAGGCAGGATTCGAACCTGCGACCGTAGCGGTCGCGCGGTTCCAGACTGTAGCGCCTAGAACCGCTCGGCCACTTCGGCCGGCAGAAGGTGAATGTATCGCCACAGATTTACCTAAAGGCGAGAAAACGCAGAATGGTGCACGCCGAATGGTTCAAATGGCTCTGAGCACTATGAGACTATGGGACTTAACATCTCAGGTCATCAGTCCCCTAGAACTTGTTGTTGTTGTTGTTGTTGTTGTGGTCTTCAGTCCTGAGACTGGTTTGATGCAGCTTTCGATGCTACTCTATCCTGTGCAAGCTTCTTCATCTCCCAGTACCTACTGCAGCCTACATCCTTCTGAATCTGCTTAGTGTATTCATCTCTTGGTCTCCTTCTACAATTTTTACCCTCCACGCTGCCCTCCAATACTAAATTGGTGATCCCTCGATGTCTCAGAACATGTCCTACCAACCGATCCCTTCTTCTAGTCAAGTTGTGCCACAAGTTCCTCTTCTCCCCAATTCTATTCAATACCTACTCATTAGTTATGTTTATATTTCAAAAGATTCTATTCTCTTCTTGTCTAAACTATTTATCGTCCATGTTTCACTTCCATACATGGCTACACTCCATACAAATACTTTCAGAAACGACTTCCTGACACTTAAATCTATACTCGATGTTAACAAATTTCTCTTCTTCAGAAACGCTTTCCTTGCCATTGGCAGTCTACATTTTATATCCTCTATACTTCGACCATCATCAGTTATTTTGCTCCCCAAATAGCAAAATTCCTTTACTACTTTAAGTGTCTCATTTCCTAATCTAATTCCCTCAGCATCACCCGATTTAATTCGACTACATTCCATTATCCTCGTTTTGCTTTTGTTGGTGTTCATCTTATACTCTCCTTCCAAGACACTGTCCATTCCGTCCAACTGCTCTTCCAAGTCCTTTGCTGTCTCTGACAGAATTACAATGTCATCGGCGAACCTCAAAGTTTTTACTTCTTCTCCATGGATTTTACTACCTACTCCGAACTTTTCTTTTGTTTCCTTTACTGCTTGCTCAATATACAGAATTAATAACATCGGGGATAGGCTACAACGCTGTCTCACTCCCTTCCCAACCACTGCTTCCCTTTCATACCCCTCGACTCTTATAACTGCCATCTGGTTTCTATACAAATTGTAAATAGCCTTTCTCTCCCTGTATTTTACCCCTGCCACCTTCAGAATTTGAAAGAGAGTATTGCAATCAACATTGTCAAAAGCTTTCTCTAAGTCTACAAATGCTAGAAACATAGGTTTGCCTTTCGTTAATCTTTCTTCTAAGATAAGTCGTAGGGTCAGTATTACCTCACGTGTTCCAACATTTCTACGGAATCCAAACTGCTCTTCCCCGAGGTCTGCTTCTATCAGTTTTTCCATTCGTCTGTAAAGAACTCGCGTTAGTATTTTGCAGCTGTGACTTATTAAACTGATAGTTCGGTACTTTTCACATCCGTCAGCACCTGCTTTCTTTGGGATTGGAATTTTTATATTCTTCTCGAAGTCTGAGGGTATTTCGCCTGTCTCATACATCTTGCTCACCAGATGGTAGAGTTTTGTCAGGACTGGCTCTCCCAAGGCTGTCAGTAGTTCTAATGGAATGTTGTCTACTCCGGGGGCCTAGAACTTAGAACTACTTAAACCTAACTAACCTAAGGACATCACACACATCCATGGCCGAAGCAGGATTCGAACCTGCGACGGTAGCGGTCGCGCAGTTCCAGACTGAAGCGCCTAGAACCGCTCGGCCACATCGGCCGGCAGTGCACGTCGATTAATCAGTTGAGAACTCAAGGGTACATACCGGGTTGGTGCATAAGTTCGTAGCGTTTTTCCGTAAGTTTAGTAAACAGAACAGATGCACATAACAATAATCAAAAGTATATTCTCTTTCACTATTTTCAACAGTCTTCCACCGCTGGGGTGAGTTTTCGATTCCGCGACTGTAGAAATCACATGGTTTTGAGGCGAAGCACTCGGCCCGCCATATTCGGAGCGCTTTTTCGTCCCGAAAGGAAGTTCTTTCAAGGTTGTTCGAAAGGTAGAGGAAAAAGTGAAAATCTGAGGGCGCAAGATCTGGTGAATAAGGCTGTTACGGAATGACTTCGCATCCCAACTCCTGTATAGTGGTTTTTGCCAAGCTAGCAGAATGAGGGCGGGCGTTATCGCGGAGTATGGTTCAAATGGATCTAAGCGCTATGGGACTTAACACCTGAGGTCATCAGTCCCCTAGACTTTGAACTACTTAAACCTAACTAACCTAAGGAAATCATACACGTCCATGCCCGAGGCAGGATTCGAACCTGCGACCGTAGCAGCAGCGCGGTTCCGGACTGAAGCGCCTAGATCCGATCGGCCACAGCGGCCGGCTATCGTGAAGTAGCATCTCTCCAGTTAGTCCTTCTGGTCGTTGTTCTTGGATTCTGTTTGCAAGACATCTCAGTTGTTGACAACAAATGTAAGCAGTGATGACTACACCTCGTGGAAGCAATTCGTAGTTCACCACACCGTCGCTGTTCCGCCATCTGCATAACATTATCTTTTGTGGATGCGCGCAGGTCTTTGTATGGGGATTTGCTGCTTTGTTTGAGCTCAGCCATTCCTTTCTTTTCCTTGTGCTAGCATAAAGACACCATTTATTGTCACCACTGATGATACAGAATAGGAATGGTCAGCCAATTGATGACGAGCAAGCAGAGATACACATCTGACCACCTGCTGATTTTTGCGATTTTGGCTTAGAGCATGCGGTACTCATACACCCGATTTTTGAACCTTCTCCATTGCAGGCAAATGTCGTACGATGGTGGAATGATCACAGTTCATCACATCTGCCAGTTCTCCAGTACACTGGCGTGGATCATTGTGAATTAACGCGTTTAAGCGATCTTCATCAAACTCCGAAGGTCTTCCTGAACGCGGAGGGTTACTAATGTCAAAACGATCCTCCTTGAAACGAGAAAACCATTTTTGTCCAATGGCGCTATCCCCATACACGGCGCAAATGTTTGTGGCTGTCCCAGCCGCTGTCACCCCTCTACTGAACTCGAGAGAAGAATATGTAGGAACGTTCATACACTATGGGCCATTAAAATTGCTACACCAAGAAGAAATCCAGATGATAAACGGGTATTCATTGGACAGTTATATTTTACTAGAACTGACATGTAATTACACCTGCAGGCAATTTGGGTGCATAGATCCGGAGAAATCAGTACCCAGAACAACCACCTCTGGCCGTAATAACGCCCATGATACGCCTGGGCATTGAGGCAAACAGAGCTTGGATGGCGTGTACAGGTACAGCTGCCCATGCAGCTTCAACACCAGTTAATCAAGAGTAGTGATTGGCGTATTGTGACGAGCCAGTTGCTCGGCTACCATTGACCAGATATTTTCAATTGGTGAGACACTGTCCATTCCGTTCAACTGCTCTTCCAGGTCCTTTGCTGTCTCTGACAGAATTACAATGTCGTCGGTGAACCTCAAAATTTTTATTTCTTCTCCATGGGTTTTAATACCTACTCTGAATTTTTCTTTTGTTTCCTTCACTGCTTGCTCAATATACAGATTGAATAACATCGGGGAGAGGCTACAATCCTGTCTCACTCCCTTCCCAACCACTGCTTCCCTTTCATACCCCTCGACTCTTATAACTGCCATCTGGTTTCTGTACAAATTGTAAATAGCCTTTCGCTCCTTGTATTTTACCCCTGCCACCTTCAGAATTTGAAAGAGAGTATTACATGCATGTCATATTATATGTAAATAGAAGGTGGAGGGGGAGAAAGGAAAGGAAAGGGATTACTGATGTCAGCTGCATCGGGATATTATATGGAATCAGCGGCGACAAGTGAAGATGTGTGCTGGACCGGCATTCGAACCCAGGATCTCCTGCTTATCCACTGCACTACCCACACACAGTGTTCATTTCAGCTGCGCGTACTACCTCGGCACGTCTCACGGCCGACCCACACTCCCACCGAGCGACACCTACCCCCAGTCCCTGTCCATATCCTCTGTGCTCGCTACTCTGCGGGTCCCGCAGGAGGTCTGTCGTACTTGTGTATCCGCACTGAAGAAGGTGGACCCACTGCCGGTCTAGGCGAATCAATTTCATGAATGTGTAGTACTTAACTTCTACATCTACATAAATACATCGCAAGCTACTCTACAGTGCATGGCAGAGGTTACTTCGTATCGACATTATCGAGTAGCTGAGAAACCTGGCGTTGCTTTATAGCTGTGCCCAAGACTTCACACCCATGGAATTTATTTTTGACTTAAAAAGCTTCTTTGTGTACAACATTTAAAGCAGACTGATTAGGGATACGAACGAAGAGCTCGTTTGCTTCACTAACATAGGGAGAGCCATTTACAGATGGCCATGCGAAAAGCAACTGATAGTAGGGTCCAGGCTCGCAACACACATCAGGGCTTGTGCTTTGTTTACGGTCACGGCCCATCAACTGTGCACGTTTAAAGCGAAATGGTAAATTCTCAGGAATAAGTGGGATTCGGGGTGTAAAAACTCTCGTCTGCACCAATTGCTCTCAAAATTTCAGCTTCTGTGATGTTTTCTTGGAAAGAATTAGCTGAAGCCTCTTTGCGTGGGGTACTGAGGAGTGAGATAATGCACGACGCCCTCGATCGGACTTACGTCGGCCCTGGCTGTCGGAAGGAGTTTCCAAAGAGCGAGTTAAAGCCAAATGTTCTCAGCCGCAGGACGTCTCCCCTAACGATCTTCGTTGGATACTTGAGACTGCATAGTCCTCAGTCTTTTAGCCATTCTGGTGTATTCAGAAAGAGTTAACCATTTTCTAAGAACTCTTACTCGTAAATAAAACGAAATTAAAGTGTAATGAGTAGGCAACCAAAGCACAAAGCAAACGTAATAAATTCGTTTTTCCTAGCGAAGAATTAAGTTTTAATACATGAAGCGAAATCAATAAATCTGTATATCCTAGCCACGTAAATTAACTACTAGAGTATATTCGTAAAGATAAGGTTGCGCTGCTTAGTTCAGTCACTGGCGTAAACTTCGGAAAATATGTCTGTCACTGAGTTAAAAAACTAACAGCGCCGTCTATTGGTTCCTAGGAGTACTATGCCGTGATGATTAAGGCGCGTACGGGACCTGCAACATGCGGTCGTACGTTATCCTGCTGAAATGTAGGGTTTCGCACGGATCGAATGAAGGGTAGAGCCACGGGTCGTAACACATCTGAAATGTAACGTCCACTGTTCAGAGTGCCGTCAACGGGAACAAGAGGAGACCGAGACGTGTAACCAATGGCACCCCGTACCATCACGCCGGGTGATACGCGTCCTCGCGAAACCTTGTTGGTTAAATGTAGAGAAGGTGTATAGATAGCAAAAGACTGTGCGTCCATTATTTCGTTACTAACGTATATCTCGCGTAGGGACGATGAGCAATAGGTAAGAGGAAATAGGGAAGGGCACATATAGCGGCACGTTGTTGTAGTTGTTCAAAATGGTTCAAATGGCTCTGAGCACTATGGGACTTAAATTCTGAAGCAATCAGTCCCCTAGAACTTAGAACTACTTAAACCTAACTAACCTAAGGACATCACACACATCCATGCCCGAGGCAGGATTCGAACCTGCGACCGTAGCGGTCACGCGGCTCCAGACTGTAGCGCCTAGAACCGCACGGCCACTCCGGCCGGCATTGTAGTTGTGGTCTTCAATCCGGAGACTGGTTTGATGCAGCTCTCCATGCTACTCTATCCTGTGTCATCGACTGCTGCCCTGACCAGCACATTCTCCAGGTCTCTCACCAATTGAAAATGTCTGGTCAATGGTAGCCGAGGAACTGGCTCGTCACAATACGCCAGTCACTACTCTTGATGAACTGTGGTATGGTGTTGAAGCTGCATGGGCAGCTGTACGTGTACACGCCATCCAAGCTCTGTTTGACTCAATGCCCAGGCGTATCAAGGGTATAAGATGAACATCAACAAAAGCAAAACGAGGATAATGGAATGTAGTCGAATTAAAACAGGTGATGCTGCCGGAATTAGATTAGGAAATGAGACACTTAAAGTACTAAAGGAGTTTTGCTATTTGGGGAGCAAAATAATTGATGATGGTCGAAGTAGAGAGGATATAAAAGGTAGACTAGCAATGGCAAGGAAAGCGTTTCTGAAGAAGAGAAATTTGTTAACATCGAGTATAGATTTAAGTGCCAGGAAGTCGTTTCTGAAAGTATTTGTATGGAGTGTAGCCACGTATGGAAGTGAAACATGGACGATAAATAGTTTGGACAAGAAGAGAATAGAAGCTTTCGAAATGTGGTGCTACATAACTAATGAAGAGGTATTGAATAGGATTGGGGAGAAGAGAAGTTTGTGGCACAACTTAGCAAGATGAAGGGATCGGTTGGTAGGACAAGTTCTGAGGCATCAAGGGATCACCAATTTAGTATTGGAGGGCTGCGTGGAGGATAAAAATCGAAGAGGGAGACCAAGAGATGAATACACTAAGCAGATTCAGAAGTATGTAGGTTGCAGTAGGTACTGGGAGATGAAGAAGCTTGCACAGGATAGAGTAGCATGGAGAGCTGCATCAAACCAGTCTCAGGACTGAAGACCACAACAACAACAACAACAACAACAACAATGATATGCATAGTTTTGACGGAACGGAGATAAGTGTTTGACATCCCATCGATGACAAGATCAGTAGAAACGAAAAACACGTTCGGATTGGGAAAGTACGAGGAACGTACTCGGTCACGCCCTTTCAAAGGAACCATCCCAGCATTTATCTTAAACTATACAGGCAAACTAAGGACAACCTAAATCTCGATGGCCAGACGGGGCTTTGAACCGCCGTTCTCAGGAATGCGAGTCCTTTGTCTCGACTGCGCCACCTAGCTCTGTGTTTAGGTTTGAGAAGTCTATTGCCGGCCGAAGTGGCCGTGCGGTTAAAGGCGCTGCAGTCTGGAACCGCAAGACCGCTACGGTCGCAGGTTCGAATCCTGCCTCGGGCATGGATGTTTGTGATGTCCTTAGGTCAGTTAGGTTTAACTAGTTCTAAGTTCTAGGGGACTAATGACCTCAGCAGTTGAGTCCCATAGTGCTCAGAGCCATTTGATTTTGAGAAGTCTATTCACGAGACTAATTTTACACTATCTTACGGTTTCTAAAATATGTATTTCTATCCGTCTCTTCGAGTTTGCACAGGATTCCTTACAGTTTGAGGTTCACCATTCAGTTCGTCCTCCAAGGTGTGCTTTTAACATTTTCTGTACAAGTATGACCGGATGCACTGTTTGAGAGTAAATGTTCTGGCACGATTCAAGGATTGGAAGCTGCTGTGAAAAGGTAAGGGATATGTGGTGAATTCCGAACAGCTAACATTCTGGTTAGAAATTCATACCTCGAACTACAGAATTCCTTTTTAATAAGTAAAACGAAATCACATCAAATGTTGACAACGTCAGCTTGTAGAAAGATGGGTGTTAATGGTAATTCTATTCCTGGAGAATGACATGTTTTGTATGTTTGTCTATATTGCGAACGATGTCATGAAACTGACATTATTGTCGCTTGTTACAGCGCCTTCTGGGTCACTGGGGACAACGAATTAATGCGGCGAACATCACTTTCCTACCATACGTTTGTTGTACCTTCGATATCACAGTATAGTAAAGTACTGCTTGATTTTTTAGCGCATTTTAAGCTTTTTCTGAGACACAAATGACTCATTTGCAACGCAAGGCAAAAAATGTACGTTATGCTACTTTTGCA
This sequence comes from Schistocerca serialis cubense, assembly GCF_023864345.2. Lineage (NCBI taxonomy): Eukaryota > Metazoa > Arthropoda > Insecta > Orthoptera > Acrididae > Schistocerca > Schistocerca serialis. The sequence goes on along the minus strand of NC_064640.1, from coordinate 888,112,674 downwards.
TAAACCAATTTCAACATAAAAGCGAATGAAAATATAAGCAATAAAGCACAGTTATTCGTAACACGAAACAAAAATATAACTCTTAAAGTAAATTTCGTGACACACATAGGTGTTATTACTACAAGCAAAACTATTTTTGTAGTGAAAAATCATGTCTATTTGAATCTTTCTTCATCTGGTACGTTTCTTAAAAATATTAACATTTCTTGGCGTTTGTCACAATGTCAATTTCATTGTTGGACGACGGTGACGTTCGTGAAAAAGACACTCAAGGCACTGATGTAGCATTGCTGAGTAAATCGGTTCTTGCCTCTTTGTACAATCCAGGGAAAATTGTCTTCATATTCCTCCATTCTCATAGACTATTTGATTTCAGAGGGCTCAGTGAGCTGGCTAAATGCAAAGATACGTCCGGTGACACAAATGTATCCTCCTTTTCTGGGCATTGGGAAGATCCTGAGGCGTCTTCCAAAAATCAAATATATTTACATCAGCTTGTTTCTCAGGTTCACCAAAACTTTCCCCAGACGAAAGACTTTCGAGTTTGCTAATTGCTGTGACTACAGTGTGACCACTCGTGGGAATAATGTTTTCCGATAGCTGCTGCACACTAAAAAGAGGTCTCTCAGATTTGGTATCCTTTAGTAACCTACAGGAGCAAAAGATTTTTAAAAATTCATTTCTATGAAGTTATCAGGGCCTCCCTTCACCTACGCTCAGTTCTTAAACATTTGCATACGCGAACCACTTTAACGACGTAGTGCGTGCATACTTGCTGAAACACGTGGTATCTAACTTTCACCACTGAACTTGTGTCTCTGGTATACTACATAGACACTGCATTCATTTTAATTCTCATAAAATTTGTAGTAAAATATTATTATTTTTCCCCATACTATTAGGGTTTTTCGAACCGATACGCTTGTATTACCCAAAGTACCACAAAATTATCAATGCTTGGTATCAATACCGATATTATACGTATCTAAACTTACTTATACCAGTAATATAAGCTCCCCCCTCGCATATTTCCCTCCCCGACAATGTTTCATCATTAAACAATTATTTTACTAATATCGCGCATAATTCCCTCTCTTGATTCGTTCTTACTGGAGCGGCCTTCAAATGACTTTGACAATGGACAACAATGGAAATAGCAGTACATGGAATAAAAAATATTTCCATTGTCACAACATATCGTAAATTTGGAAAGTAAAGTTGCAGACATTTTTCTAGGTCAGTATGTTACAAGTCGTCATAATGTCGAAATATTCAAACTATACCGCAAAATTTAAATTAAATGTCTCATCTCACGCCAACCAAATCTGCGGAAGATATTTCTCCTTTGAGCCTAATTCAATATGGTATTGGCAGAGACAAAAAGATAAACTCATGCCCGCAAAGGCAAGCTCCAAATCTAAAACAGGGAAATATCCCGAAATTGATAACGGTGTAATTTCGGACATCAATCAACTTCGGAATGACGGTTGTGTTGTCCCTCACGTAATGATCCACAACAGCTCACGAGACAGCTGCCACGCTCAACGATGACAGAAAGGATTTTAAAGCAAGCATTGGTTGGGTGATTTGTTTTATGAGACGGCAAAAGCTCAGTCTACGAAAGAGAACGTCTTTGTGCCAGCGTTGACCTCGGTACTACACAGATAAAGTAATCGAGTTCCATCGTAACGTAATACAAATGCGACAGCAATGTAACTATTTGCTCCCCCAGGTTGGCAACGCTGCACAACACAACCGTTGCTCCAACTGGCTCAAAGAGTGTCCTTGTGAAGACGACTGGAGCAGAGAAACTAAGATGTACGGTGATGTTGTGCATTACGGCAATAAACTTCCACTTCTTTAAACGAAAGATATTACCAAATGAGACTACCCCACATGGAATTCACTTAGGAGTTCTGTAAAAGAGCTGGATGGCAGCAGATCTGATGGTGGATTGGTTGGAGAACATCTGGGGAAGACGACCAGGGGCAATATTACAGAAAAGTCCCTTCTTACTCTAGACAGTTTCCGGCGTCACCTTGTGGAAGCTGTAAAGGAGAAAATTAAACGGATGAAGTCCTAACCTGCCATCATCCCTGGAGGTTTAACGTCCATTCTTCAACTTTGAGATGTCAGCGTCAACAAACCTTTCAAAGAACATTTTCGACGCCTGTATTCCGAATGGATGGCGGCGTGATCTCATCAGCTGACTCCAGGAGGCAAGATAAGGAAGCCATCAGTACCGACGACGTGCGAGTGGATAATCCGTGCATAGGAGAAAATTAATGTCGATATTGTTAACAAAAGTTTCAAAAAACTGAAATTTCTTGTGCCATTGACGGTTCCGAGAACGTCATGTTGTGGAATAGTGAAAATGAAGAAGAAGATGGCTTATCTGAGCCTGAGGCCGCAGAATAGTGAGAGAAACAAAACAATGAAAAAAATGCATTGCTGCTCTTCACTGTAGGCATAATGAAACCGTAGCATGAATCCAATTCTCTTGTGGTAACTGAAAAGAAGTAGCGGTAGGTAACACCTTTTTCACCAATTACCGCAAATATAACTTTTACCCGCCTAATACGTTTCCGTTCCTTTTTTGAATTCCTAGAAGAACCAGTCTAATACTGGTGTTTTCAAGAAAAAATGGGGGGAATTACGGAATAAAATACGGTATGTCGCTACCCTAAATACAAGGGTTGTTCAGTAAGTAATGCCCCACATTTTTTTTAAAGCCATTAAAATACACAGACAAACGTTCTTGTTGGTGCTTCACATCTGATGTTTGTCCTGTGCGCCGGTGAAGTTTCGAACCGTTCTGGCAGATGGCAGAGCCGTAGTACAGCGTCAAAATAGTGTCTACATACGACTCACGTTACAAGCGGCGTGCTGTTATTGAGTTCTTGTGTACAGAAAAAGAAACTGTGGCGAATATCCATAAACGTTTGTGTGCAGTGTATGGCGATGCTGCAGTTGATAGGGGTACAGTTGGGCGATGGGTAAAGAAAGAGACAGCCCCAATAAATGCAGAAATAGAGCTCCACGATCAGCCACGCTCGGGACGTCCTGTCACAGCCTCTGAATCAGAAATGCTGAATCGTGCAATTTGGCTCTACAGTTATCGGTCAGTATTGGAAGTGCGCCTGCAATGATCGAGACTCTAGGATATTCAAAGATGATGATGATGATGATGTTTGGTTTGTGGGGCGCTCAACGGCGCGGTTATCAGCGCCCGTACAAATTCTCAACCTTTGCTCAGTCCAATTTCGCCACTTTCAGGAATGATGATGAAATGATGAGGACAACACAAACAAAATGGTTCAAATGGCTCTGAGAACTATGAACCTTAACTGCTGTGGTCATCAGTCCCCTAGAACTTAGAACTACTTAAACCTAACTAACCTAAGGACATCACACACATCCATGCCCGAGGCAGGATTCGAAGCTGCGGCCGTCGCGGTCGCGCGGTTCCAGACTGTAGCTCCTAGAACCGCTCGGCCACTCCGGCCGGCACAACACAAACACCCATTCATCTCGAGGCAGGTGAAAATCCCTGACCGATATTCAAAGAGGTGCTCACGATGGGTTCCACAGCAGATCACAAGATTCAAAGAAAGGCCATTTCATCTGAATTGTTGGAGCGTTTTGAGACCGACGGAGAGGCCATTGTGTCACGGGGGACGAAAGCTGGGTGCACCACTTTGCACCGGAAACAAAAAAGCAGTCCATGGAGTGGCATCACCCTTATTCACCACAAAAGAAGAAATTCAAGACAACCCCCTCTGCCGGAAAAGTCATGGTGATCGGATTCTGGGACTGTGATGGCGTCATTCTCGTGAATGAAATGCCAAGACGGTCAACCATCTATTTAGAGGCATACGTGAAGACTCTGAATAAACACAAGAACCTTTTCCGACGTGTACGATCGGACAACACCCCAGCAGAAATCTTGCTCCAACACAATAATGCACGCCCACATACAAGTCTGAGAATCTGGGAACACATCGTCAAATTGGGTTGGATATCATTGCCTCATCCACCCTACAGTTCAGACCTGGCACCCTCGGACTTCCATCTCTTTGGGCCGCTTAAAGATTCTCTACGGGGAACACACTTTGAAGACGACGAGAGTGTCAGTCATGCAGTGAAAACATGGCTACGCCTATAGGACAAGAGTTTTTGCCATCAGGGAATACATGTTCTTCCACAATGTTGGCGTATGGCCATAGGACATGATGGAGACTACGTAGAAAAATAGAACATGGATAAGACATGTTGATGTATATTGTCACTAAATTCTGACTCTTAACAATAAATATGTTCAGAGAAAAAAAATGTGGGACATTACTTATTGAACGACCCACGTAGTAAACATGTGCACAAATACTTGCAATGCAGCCTATTGAGATTTATAATAATAAACGTAACTGTGTTTTTCGTTGATGCTCATCCTCACATAAAAACCCTATAAGCATCTTTACGTTCAACTGACTTCATCTAGTTCCTCACTTTAATTCTTTAGCTTCTGTGGGTCCACGTGACCAAAAGCTACTTGGTCATGGTATGAGTCACTACATAATTACCACATACCGGATAAAAAAAGTTAAAAGCAAAACAAATGAAAATAAATCACAAAAAGGATTTACAATGGTGTATACAATGAACACTGCATTACCTTCAATGCTCTACGATACTGAGAGGAATTTCCGCACAAAATAGGAGTGTGCTGCGAGGGAACCTTTGAATCGTTCGTCATAAAATCAAAATTGAAATTATCTGCAGAAAGAGAGAGAGATTTTTGAACGTAGTATAATTTGGAAGTCTCATAATATATAAAGAAAGTTTAAACCTTTATTTACAACTAAATAAGAAGATCGTCTGTTGTGACAACAAATCAATAACAAGACAACTAATTTTTTAACATACTATGAGTTTGATATCATAAACTGCAATATATGAAACCCTGTTTTCTAGTTGAGACATCGTTTACCAGACGTGTTTAGGTAGCAAGCTGCCATCCTCAGATAACATGTTCTCGCCTTGAATCGCTATTTCGATATTTCAAAACAGTGTCTAACCTCACTTGCGTCATTTTGCAGAGTTAGATGACGTTTTGTACTTTCAGAACGTTGTAATCATTCTAAATACAAGGACCTCAACTCAGATTATATGGTTTGAGGTGAGAGAGGCCCTCAGTACCTTCACCTTGTTCGATAAAATCAAATCTAAATAAAAAGCTAAATAACTAATTACAAAACCTGAAGGAAATTGACCTCGATATTCCATGAGTAAGCACCAAGCGTTGTTCCATATGACGCAAATCGACGTTATACCGAGAGCCACACTGTTCCATATACGAAACGTTCCAACGGCTTGTATCATCATCTCTGGAAAATCGATAAACTCATCAAGAGTACCTCGTTGTTGCCACATAAATAGTGTGTCACTGGCAGCGTCTTGACCGCTGAGATGAGTCGGGCGGTGCCCACAGCAGGGTATCACCGGAAGCTTCCTAGATAACGACACTCTGCGTCAGCGCTGCATCTCTGGAACGTGTCACCACGACGCAGCGGCGTCTTTCGTTCGGGATGGCGCTGTGACCTCCCTACAATTGTGCCACGGCCCAAATTCATATACGTGATATATAAGCCAGTAACAGCCTGTCGCTGAGATATACCACATCGAAATTAGCCTACAGCAAACAGATCGCAGATAATACAAAGTGCATGCGCCCGCACTTTAACAGAAAGAAACAAATATTCTTGCTGCTAAGTATACAGGGTGGTCCACTGATAGTGACCGGGCAAAATATCTCACGAAATAAGCATCAAACGAAAAAACTACAAAGAACGAAATTCGTCTAGCTTGAAAGGGGAAACCAGGTGGCGCTATGGTTGGCCCGCATTTTACTGACATCAATTTGTTGTAGAATTATGGAACGTAGTTTGTGCTCGACTATGACTACCTTCTTTTGTGGAAAGCGAATATCTCCTTTGTTGGGCTCGACATATAAAGCACAAGCAACTACCGTATGAAACTTCGTTTCCTCTGTACGTTCTAGAGGTACAGAAAGCTGTGGATGGCAGGGCACGTATTTCTTGATTTCTGGAAAGCTCCCTATACAGTGGCACAGCATCACCTAGTACACAGAACACGTGCTTAAGAGCATCGGAACAGTTGTGTGTTTGAAATGAAGACTTTCTAGCAAACAGAACTCGATACGTCTTTCTTTATGCCAAGACATCACCAAGGGCAAAAGTAGCGTTCGGTGTATATGAATGAAGTACGATAAGATCATTATTGCTCAAGATTTGTATACGTAACTTAGCGGACAACGCAGTTTCATACACGGAGGTCAAGTCGTTACATAATTGTTTCGAAATGAAGCAGACTTGTAGACAAGCGGTACACGATACTAAAATGACGCTGAACAAAAATATATGTAATGCCTGAAAACAGACAAGACCAGATATAATTTGATAATACGATCGGAAATCAGTCACTAGTATCAATCATAGGCGTCACGTATGCAGGAGTGTCTATCCAAAGAGATATACGTTGGAAATACGATATAAACCTTGCCGTGGCGAACAGACACACCAGATTAAGGTTTGTTGGAAGGGAGCATACTGAAACGAAGAAGAGCCCTAACTAATTCCTTCTCCGGCTACTTATTGAGAATAGTGAGTCACCCGGGAAATATTACCGAAATGGATTACCGGAAGAGGGAGCTTCATATATCAAAGCTCCACCTACACATCACAGCAAGTGGAACAACACGACTGTGTAATAAACTCCATCCCACGTGTTGCATACCCCACGACATAAGTTGACTCACATCGGAAAGAGTACCTGCAAACATTGTGTTAACAGCGGCCGGCCGGTGTGGCCGAGCGGTTCTAGGTGCTTCAGTCTGGAACCGCGCGACGGTCGCAGGTTCGAATCCTGCCTCGGGCATGGATGTGAGTGATGTCCTTAGGTTAGTCAGGTTTAAGTCGTTCTAAGTTCTAGGGGACTGATGACCTCAGAAGTTACGTCCCATAGTGCTCAGAGCCATTTGTTAACAGCGGAGAAATTGAAAAATACATTCCATTTGATTATACATGAAGTCATGAAATGAACACCACAACCTGCTCGCACTTCTGCCTGTAAACCTCCGATATCTGAAGCCCTCCGCATGCGCAACAACTCTTGTTTAACATTTCTTGGGTGCAATTCTTCATAACTCCCAACAGTTACTGTTTACCTGATGACCCATGGTGCCGTCATTTACTGCGGCAGACATCTTGTTCAATCATCCCACTCCGAAGTCAAAGTATACCGTTACCACAAATGCCTTATGTACACCCTCCATCCAAAAAGTTCCGAGACAGCTTTTATTCTTGCGTAACTACGGTGGCAGCTCGCACTAATAACTGTAAACAGCATATGTGCATTCGGGAAGTCAGTTCTAAGCAGGTACTGTAAACCTGTATACGTGCACAAATCGCAATGTAGCAAAATTTCTAAATAAAGTGTTCAAGACATTCTCCAGAATATTTTGAAAAAGAGAAATGTGTTTACAAAGTCTGTACCGCACTCGTTGACTCTCAAACGAAAACGACGCTTCGAGGCCTGCCGCGACTTGCAAAATGCGGACAACTCATTTCTGAAAAATAAAAATTCGTGTTATCAATACGGGACTACCACAAAACGAGGATGTGTAGAAACTCACATGAAGGATCAACGCTTTGACGACATAACCGAGATTCAAGCCAATATGACGCACCAATTGAACAGCATCCCAAAGGATGACTTTCTGACAGTTTCACAAGGTTGCACGAACATTCTGTGCGTTGTACTCGAAGTGGAGAGGGGTGGGGGAGGGGAAGTGGGAGATACTATTAGAGCACCAGAAGCAATAAAACGACCATCTTAACTTTTCTCTGTTTTTTATTAATCAAGTCTCACAACTTTTTGGACTGACGTGGTAAAATGACTACCTAACCCAACAACGCATAAAGCACTCCTCATGGCCCCACAGTCACAGTACCACTTAATATAATGACATCACTTGCAGTCCCCACCAAAATGTAGCACCTATAACGTATCCCACCCGACCTATTCCTACAAGCGTCAGCGAAATCCTGAAATAAGTAGTCCTAACCGCCCTGCAAACACCATTTCAGATCACTGTCCGTTCATCCACACTCAGTTTTTCCGTTGTTTCTCTGAACTGTTTGAGGCAAATGCTTGTCGGATTGTAGCCTATCGCGATTGCGGTTTATCGTATCGCGACATTGCTGCGATGGTCGAGAGCCAATGACTGTTAGCAGAAAATGGAATAGGAGGGTTCAGGAGGGTAATACGGAACGCCGTGCTGGATCCCAACGGCCTCGTATCACTAGCAGTCGAGATGACAGGCATCTTACCCGCATGGATGTAACGGATCGTGCAGCCACGTCTCGATCCCTGAGTCAACAGATGGGGACGTTTGCAAGACAACAACCATCTGCACGAACAGTTCGACGACGTTTGCTGCAGCATGGACCATCAGCTCGGAGACCGTGGCTGCGGTTACCCTTGACGCTGCATCACAGACAGGAGCGCCTGCGATGGTGTACTCAACGACGAACCTGGGTGCACGAACGGCAAAACGTTATTTTTTCGGATGAATCCAGGTTCTGTTTACAGCATCATGGTGGTCGCATCCGTGTTTGGCGACATCGCGGTGAACGCACATTGGAAGCGTGTATTCGTCATCGCCATACTGGCGTTATCACCCGGCGTGATGGTATGGCGTGCCATTGGTTACACGTCTCGGTCACCTCTTGTTCGCACTGACAGCACTTTGAACAGTGGACGTTATATTTCAGATGTGTTACGACCCGTGGCTCTACCCTTCATTCGATCCCTGAGAAACCCTACATTTCAGCAGGATAATCCACGACCGCATGTTGCAGGTCCTGTACGGACCTTTCTGGATACAGAAAATGTTCGACTGCTGCCCTGGCCAGCACATTCTCCAGATCTCTCACCAATTGAAAACGTCTGGTCAATGGTGGCCGGGCAACTGGCTCGTCACAATACGCCAGTCACTACACTTGATGAACTGTGGTATCGTGTTGAAGCTGCATGTACAGCTGTACCTGTACACGCCATCCTAGCTCAGTTTGACTCAACGCCCAGGCGTATCACAGCCGTTATTACGGCCAGAGGTGGTTGTTCTGGATATTGATTTCTCAGGATCTATGCACACAAATTGCGTGAAAATGTAAACACATGTCAGTTCTAGTATAATATATTTGTCCAATGAATACCCGTTTATCGTCTGCATTTCTTCTTGGTGTAGCAATTTTAATGGCCAGTAGTGTAGTATCTCCACTGGTCACCATACTCTTATCTCAATGTTATTGAGACTTTGTGATCTACTTTGCAGAGAAGACTGCGTGATCGCTATCCACCTCCATCGTCGTTACCTGAACTTGCTACTATTTTGCAAGAAGAATGGTATAAGATTCCCTTGAAAACCATACAGGACCTGTATGGATCGCCTCCGAGACGACTGGAAGCTGTTTCTAATGCAGTCGGGTTTTCTGCACAGTATTACACATGGTAATGTGTTGTGTTTTTGATGTTTCCATATTTCTGACCAACGCCTGTAGCTCTGGCTGCACATTCTGTATTTCATATGAATGCCACTTGCCGTATACTCCCAGAAACACTCCCATTTCACTTTCCTCCGCCTTCATACTCTTGTTTAATCCTGTTCCCCTGGATTACGTCACTAATGAAGGAACCTTTGCAACTGTTCAATTAAAAAATCCGTACTACAGGCTACCACCCCTAACACTAGAATCCACGTATGTCCCTGATGCCCTTTCTTCCCCACGATCTCATAATTCCATTCCTTCTATCATCTTCCCACAACTAGTCAAAGGCATCAACGCCATCATCCGGCGCAACATCTACGCCAAAACGACATCTATGGAAATAATACAAGAATATTACATTCTTGAATAATACACTCCTGGAAACTGAAATAAGAACACCGTGAATTCATTGTCCCAGGAAGGGGAAACTTTATTGACACATTCCTGGGGTCAGATACATCACATGATCACACTGACAGAACCACAGGCACATAGACACAGGCAACAGAGCATGCACAATGTCGGCACTAGTACAGTGTATATCCACCTTTCGCAGCAATGCAGGCTGCTATTCTCCCATGGAGACGATCGTAGAGATGCTGGATGTAGTCCTGTGGAACGGCTTGCCATGCCATTTCCACCTGGCGCCTCAGTTGGACCAGCGTTCGTGCTGGACGTGCAGACCGCGTGAGACGACGCTTCATCCAGTCCCAAACATGCTCAATGGGGGACAGATCCGGAGATCTTGCTGGTCAGGGTAGTTGACTTACACCTTCTAGAGCACGTTGGGTGGCACGGGATACATGCGGTCGTGCATTGTCTTGTTGGAACAGCAAGTTCCCTTGCCGGTCTAGGAATGGTAGAACGATGGGTTCGATGACGGTTTGGATGTACCGTGCACTATTCAGTGTCCCCTCGACGATCACCAGTGGTGTACGGCCAGTGTAGGAGATCGCTCCCCACACCATGATGCCGGGTGTTGGCCCTGTGTGCCTCGGTCGTATGCAGTCCTGATTGTGGCGCTCACCTGCACGGCGCCAAACACGCATACGACCATCATTGGCACCAAGGCAGAAGCGACTCTCATCGCTGAAGACGACACGTCTCCATACGTCCCTCCATTCACGCCTGTCGCGACACCACTGGAGGCGGGCTGCATGATGTTGGGGCGTGAGCGGAAGACGGCCTAACGGTGTGCGGGACTGTAGCCCAGCTTCATGGAGACGGTTGCGAATGGTCGTCGCCGATACCCCAGGAGCAACAGTGTACCTAATTTGCTGGGAAGTGGCGGTGCGGTCCCCTACGGCACTGCGTAGGATCCTACGGTCTTGGCGTGCATCCGTGCGTCGCTGCGATCCGGTCCCAGGTCGACGGGCATGTGCACCTTCCGCCGACCACTGGCGACAACATCGATGTACTGTGGAGACCTCACGCCCCACGTGTTGAGCAATTCGGCGGTACGTCCACCCGGCCTCCCGCATGCCCACTATACGCCCTCGCTCAAAGTCCGTCAACTTCACATACGGTTCACGTCCACGCTGTCGCGGCTTGCTACCAGTGTTAAAGACTGCGATGGAGCTCCGTATGCCACGGCAAACTGGCTGACACTGACGGCGGCGGTGCACAAATGCTGCGCAGCTAGCGCCATTCGACGGCCAACACCGCGGTTCCTGGTGTGTCCGCTGTGCCGTGCGTGTGATCATTGCTTGTACAGCCCTCTCGCAGTGTCCGGAGCAAGTATGGTGGGTCTGACACACCGGTGTCAATGTGTTCTTTTTTCCATTTCCAGGAGTGTATTTACATTCCGCCTTTTAATGATTGTTTTAGCCAGACCGAATATTTAAAAAGCTGTTCCGCTGAAGAAGGGTACCTTTCAAGATCCCATGTATTTACTTTCTTTTCTTTCCAGTTCCATTCACAGACTGATTGTGCAAGTATAAATGGTAATATGGTTTTGTGCGGGACGTTTGTCAAATTTCATGCTCGCGATCTCTACGTAAGCGACATGAGAAACATTGAAAATTATTCGTAGATTCCTACCTGGAAATCAGTTCATTATATTTTCTTATTAGAGCTTCGAGAGACGTTAGGCGCCCTTATTCGAGTGACTGACAGACAAGATTTCTTTAGCATTTCCGTTATATTCTCTCGCAAGAGAAACAACAAGTTAAAGACTTCCTGGTATATGACTGATGTCCCCTATTGGTTCACTGCCATATTACACACTAAAGCAGTATTGCAGTACAGTCCGTCAAATTTTTTGTAAATAATTTCTTTCGTAAACAAAAAATGTTTCGCAGTATTCTACCCGGAAATCGAATTCTGACATTTACTTTAGCTGGAACTGCGATTATGTGATTTTTGTAGTGAAATTCTATAACATTTTTTTTAATTTCGTGAGGTAAACGATTTTACAATCTTTAAAAGCTTTTAAGAGTTAAAACACCAGTCCAATATTCTTATATGTTGTAACGGTAACACCATCAGCTATATTTACTGATTTTATTCACATGTAATCGGTTCTTCAGGTCCCTCTACGACTCTGGGTGATCCCGTTGGTATCTGTAATCACAGAGGGTCCTGAAGATGGTGTGCTGTAACATCGAAACAGGTTGCATAGATACAGGGCTATTACAAATGATTGAAGCGATTTCATAAATTCACTGTAGCTCCATTCATTGACATATGGTCACGACACACTACAGATACGTAGAAAAACTCATAAAGTTTTGTTCGGCTGAAGCAGCACTTCAGGTTTCTGCCGCCAGAGCGCTCGAGAGCGCAGTGAGACAAAATGGCGACAGGAGCCGAGAAAGCGTATGTCGTGCTTGAAATGCACTCACATCAGTCAGTCATAACAGTGCAACGACACTTCAGGACGAAGTTCAACAAAGATCCACCAACTGCTAACTCCATTCGGCGATGGTATGCGCAGTTTAAAGCTTCTGGATGCCTCTGTAAGGGGAAATCAACGGGTCGGCCTGCAGTGAGCGAAGAAACGGTTGAACGCGTGCGGGCAAGTTTCACGCGTAGCCCGCGGAAGTCGACGAATAAAGCAAGCGGGGAACTAAACGTACCACAGCCGACGGTTTGGAAAATCTTACGGAAAAGGCTAAAGCAGAAGCCTTACCGTTTATAATTGCTACAAGCCCTGACACCCGATGACAAAGTCAGACGATTTGAATTTTCGGCGCGGTTGCAACAGCTCATGGAAGAGGATGCGTTCAGTGCGAAACTTGTTTTCAGTGAAGAAGCAACATTTTTTCTTTATGGTGAAGTGAACAGACACAATGTGCGTATCTGGGCGGTAGAGAACCCTCACGCATTCGTGCAGCAAATTCGCATTTCACCAAAAGTTAACGTTTTGTGCAATCTCACAGTTTAAAGTTTATGGCCCCTTTTTCTTCTGCGAAAAAAACATTACAGGACACGTGTATCTGGACATGCTGGTAAATTGGCTGATGCCACAACTAGAGACCGACAGCGCCGACTTCATCTTTCAACAGGATGGTGCTCCACCGCACATCCATCATGATGTTCGGCATTTCTTAAACAGGAGATTGGAAAACCGATGGATCGGTCGTGGTGGAGATCTTGATCAGCAATTCATGTCATGGCCTCCACGCTCTCCCGACTGAACCCCATGCGATTTCTTTCTGTGGGGTTATGTGAAAGATTCAGTGTTTAAACCTCCTCTACCAAGAAACGTGCCAGAACTGCGAGCTCGCATCAACGATGCTTTCGAACTCATTGATGGGGACATGCTGCGCCGAGTGTGGGAGGAACTTGATTATCGGCTTGATGTCTGCCGAATCACTAAAGGGGCACATATCGAACATTTGTGAATGCCTAAAAAACTCTTTGAGTTTTTGTATGTGTGTGCAAAGCATTGTGAAAATATCTCAAATAATAAAGTTATTGTAGAGCTGTGAAATCGCTTCAATCATTTGTAATAACCCTGTATAAACCAATAATCCCAGCTCATGGTGTTAACGTTACTATGGTTGGTGGTCAGAACTTTTATCAGATAACACCTCATCATAGACGACCACGAAATCTGCGACGAGTCTGGGACTCCCAATGTACTATCTGTTAAGTTTTTAGGGTTCATCCTAATTTTTAATGTGAAAAGTCCTAAAGCTTTTCAAATACAACAAACTTTAATACCATTCTGCATATTTATTCTTCATGTCTACATATCTACAGTCTTCTGTCTCTAGAGGGATTCCAATTATATTGCGTACCATGTCAGTGTGTACAGCAACTATTTCGGTGCGTGAGAAACACGATGCTATAATCGAGTTTAGATTTCGAGGACTTCGTCCAAACGGTATCAAGAAACTGATCTGTCGTTGGGAGGAATGTGTTCTTCGCCAGGCTGACTATGTCGAGAAATAAATATGTAGACAGTATGAATAAAGATGCAGAATGTTAATAAATTTTGTTTTATTTAAAAAGCTTTAAGAGTTTTCACATAAAAAATTCGGCTGCGTTACTTTTCAGCACGCCCTCGTACATTTAAGATACAATAAAAGCTGTTTCCCAATATCCACCAGAAGATGGCTGTGTCAAGTCTAATATTCCACCAAGAACAAACTGGATATTTCCACAACTTAAATCTGATAAAATTTTATAACGGATAATCACGTCATCTGCGACGAGTCTGGGATTGTCACTGTAGTATCCGCTAAGTTTTTACGGTTCCATACGTCAGTCACTTAAAACCAAACTCTTACAGGATCACTTTGCCGTCCGTCCATCCGGCTGTTACAAATTCCATTTTCTCAGAAACGGGAAGAAATACATAGGTGAAATTTACACAGAAGTGCCAAAGAAACTGGTATGGGCATGCGTATTCAAATACAAAGACGCCGGCCGATGTGGCCGAGCGGTTCTAGGCGCTACAGTCTGGAGCCGCGTGACCGCTACGGTCGCAGGTTCGAATCCTGCCTCGGGCATGGATGTGTGTGATGTCCTTAGGCTAGTTAGGTTTAAGTAGTTCTAAGTTCTAGGGGACTGATGACCACAGCAGTTAAGTCCCATAGTGCTCCGAGCCATTTGAACCATTTTTTGAAATACAGAGATATGTAAACAGGCCAAATACGGCGTTGCGGTCAGCAACGCCTATATACGACAAAAAGTGTCTGGCGCAATTGTTATATGGTTTACTGCTGCTACAATGGCAGGTTATCAAGAGTCATGTGAGTTTGAATGTGGTGTTCTAGTCTACGCACGAGCGATGGGACACAGCATCTCCGAGGTAGCGATCAAGTGGGGATTTTCCCGTACGACCATTTCACGAGTGTACCGGGAATATCCGGAATCTGGTAAAATATAATATCTCAGACATCGCTGTTTGCCGGTCGCGGTGGTCTCGCGGTTCTAGGCGCTCAGTCCGGAACCGCGCGACTGCTACGGTCGCAGGTTCGAATCCTGCCTCGGGCATGGATGTGTGTGATGTCCTTAGGTTAGTTAGGTTTAAGTAGTTCTAAGTTCTAGGGGACTGATGACCACAGATGTTAAGTCCCATAGTGCTCAGAGCCATTTGAACCATTTGAACATCGCTGCAGCCGGAAAAAGATTCTGCAAGAACGGAACCAACAACGACTGAAGAGAATCGTTCAATGTGACGGTATTGCAACCATTCCACAAATTGCTGCAGATTTCAATGCTGGGCCATCAAAAAGTGTCAGCGTGCGAACCATTCAACGAAGCGTCATGAAATGGGCTTTCGGAGCCGAAGGCCCACTAGTGTAATATTGATGGCTGCACAACACAAAGCTTTACGCCTCGCGTGGACCCATCAACACCGACGTTGGACTGTTGATCATTGTAAACACGTTGCCTGGTCGGACGAGTCTCGTTTCAAATTGTATCGAGCGGATGGACGTTTACAGGTATGAAGACAACCTCATGAATCCATGGACCCTGCATGTCAGCAGGGAACTGTTGGTGGAGGTTCTGTAATAGTGTGGGGTGTGTGCAGTTGGAGTGATATGGGACCCCCTGATACGTCTAGATATGATCTGAAAGGTGACACACACGTAAGTATGCTGTCTGATCACCTGCATCCATTCATGTCCAATGTGCATTTCGACGGACTTGGGCAATTTTAGCAGGACAATGAGACGCCCTACACGTCCAGAACTGCTGCAGAGTTGCTCCTCGAACACTCTTCTGAAATTAAACACTTCCGCTAGCCACCAAACTCCCAAGACATGAACATTATTAAGCATATTTGGGATGCCTTGCAACGTGCTGTTCAGAAGAGATCTCCACCCCCTCGTACTCTTACGGATTTATGGACAGCTCTGTAGGATTCATGGTGTCAATTCCCTCCAGCACTACTTCAGTCTAGTCCATGCCACGTCGTGTTACGGCATTTCTGCGTGCTAGTGGGGGGCCATACACGATATTATGCAGGTGTACCAAATTCTTTAGCTCTTAATTTTATGCCGAATACTAAAGTCAACAATCCATTGGCGGCGTAAAAAATTTAACCTTCTAAGTCAATGGAGTCAAAAACACAGAAATTTATGTCACATATTTTGATACTCGCAAACTCACTCATCAAAACATGTTGGGCCTGGTGGTTTAGCGGGCAGGCTGCTTTCGTCAGTGTAGCGGTGTGGACACGCCGCCTGTGTGCCGCGCGCGGAGTGATTGCTCACTTGTGTTTACGTTCTATCGGCAGCCACGTGTGAGTCGCCTTAGCTTACATAACAACGTGGCGAATCAGTTTACTTTCTGCACCGACTTTGGCCGACCCAATGTCTTCGAGGTGGAACAATTTCTATGCAACGACGCAAAGATCCTGGTAACCGACATTATAGGTACCCATCTCTTGACTGTTTCTAGTACGCTCTATGTCAAGGTCGTTAACGACACTGCATGTGACCAGATCATCAGAGAAGCGGGTCGTGGCCTCCAATTTTGCCACTCTGGTAGCTACGTGGCTAATTTCAGCGTGGACCACGCCGGATTAGGCATGAGTTAACTTTTGAATTACTGGCCAAGGAAGCTGTTGCGGCGCTCCGTCCATACAGCACCTTGCACAACCACATTGCAGAGAAACTGACATAATTCAAGATATACCCCGTCCTGAGCGGAGTCCGGCAGATTGGCCTGTGCAGCCAGGTCTACGTGCAATCGTACCTCCAAATTGGTGGATGCCGCGCCATTATAATGTATGACGGCACACCCAGGACATGTTCTGGGTGCAGCAAAGAGGGAGATCTCAGTTCTGAGAGCATACAGTGCAGGATTATGCACCTCCCAGCTAAATCTCATTCATACCAACCATAATGCTGGTGATGTACATGGTGACCCTGACATCTCTCGCCACCTCACACCATCACCCGCTTACGTTGTTCAACCGATCGCGCCGTCCCCACAGACATCGCATGGGCAATCCATTGACCCGACTGGGTGCCGATCCTCCGCTACAAACGGCGCCACAGCCGACTGACGAAATGGCCAATGACTCCGAGATACAAATCGAGTCGTTCATCATGCTGACAGAGGCCTTCATGCTGGAGCAGCACAGTTCCTCGCCGTCATCTGATACAGAAGGCTCACGTGCGGAAACAGCGTTTCCTGAGACACTGCAAGTGGAGACGCAGGACAATTTCAGAACAAGGATATATACATTCAGAAGAAGACGACGAACATGCCCGTCAGGACGGCGCACATCAAAATATGATAGCCGACTGCGACAGAGTTGGGCCAGCATAGTCGACTGGGATGTCCCAGGCCATCACTCTGGCAAACCACACGGCCCTTGTTATTCAAGATGAAACACCCACCTCCTTACTAGTACCACAGGCATACCTCCCAGGTCCGAATGAACACATGGATGACAAGTATGCGCCCACGACTACAGCCTGGATTGACGAGGACAACACACAAGACCCGACACTAGAGAGGCAGAGTCAGTGCCAGCCCCTTAGATATGTTACATTAGGCCGCATCACAGAAGATCAGTGTGGCGATGTGATTTGATGGGTCCCACACTCGTTCAACGACATGGTTGACACTCTACTCTTGTGGTCTGCCGGCAAATATATAGGGTTGTGATGACCAATATGAATGGTATGTGAAATGCTCCAAGTGTCAGATGTCAACATCACTTTGTTGCAGGAAATGAGGCTAGACACACTCCCCAAAGTTTACAGATTCGCTGCCAATAAATTCACATGTGATCCAGTCGGCCATCTATGTTCGTGGCAGCCTTTCCGTATCTGACACGACTCTACTCGCCTCCACCACCCCTGGTGGCTCTCACAAATTTGGGAATGTGCATCATTAACTTCTATGCCCTGTCAGGCACAACTGGGCTCGAAGACCAGGTGCCACACTACACTCCTTGTCAGGAACTTGGTTTGGTGGTGCCTGAACTACGTCTCTCTGATACGTGGGAAAACGTGCGTGGTGACTGCCCCAGAGACACCTTTCTCACCAGTCACGCAACCAGAAGTCTCAACCAGATGTACATCTCCTCAGAACTGTATCCGGGTGTGTAGGGTGCCGAGTGGTGGCTATTCACTTTCTCGGATCACAGAGATATGATCCGCATGGCGATCATCCAGCATCAGATGGTCTGGTGTTGCCATGTACTGTGAAATATGAACATGTCTGATCTACAAGACGAGGACTGCTGTCAGTGAATAGCCACAGCACGGACAACTTGTGAACGCCGTTTTCCCATATACCCTTCCACACTATTGTGGTGGCTGGACTGCTCCAAACCGACGAGCCAACGCATGCCAGTCCAGTATAGGAAGGAAGTAGCCGAGTGGCACCGTCACACCATGGACCACTGTTACACCATACTGCATGAACTCGATATCCAACCCCATACCACGATAACCAATAGGAATGACACAGAATAAAGGTGAAGATACCGTCACTGACACACTGCAAGCTACAAAGTGTGATTGTGAGAACCCAGCGACGTGACCAGTCGGGCGACGAACCACCTTCCACTAACCACACCGTCGCTGAACCCCGCCGCCGCCGGCAGCAGCTGATCACGACTCTTACCACAAAGGACGGCCAACAGGTTACCACCCAAGTGGCCGTCGTCAACGTCTTTGTGGAACATTACCGTCACTTCTACGATGGTAGGAACGTGGAGAAAGAGACAACTGAGGACGTGTTACGAGATGTGACGCGTGCACTAGACAATATGGCGGCAACAGCACTGATAGAGGACGTCAAACCTGATATCAATGTGACACTAGACAAAGAAGCGGTGAAGAAGTACCCAGGACAAAATAGTCTGTCATTTGAATTTCACCGAACGTTTCGCGACTTAATGATGTCGCGGTGGGTCGATATGGGCCGGGAATTGACTTAGGTGTACCGCACCATCCAATTACCATGTTATACGCGGACCATGTCGGCAATGCGCATACGGACCATACTATCGCCGATCCTTTCCCTTGAGTAGACACTACAACCGCCCCTCCCCCCCCCCCCCCCCCCCCCCATTTTCTTACGTCAGTGGAACACTCCAGTGACGTGCAGACAGTATGTAGCCCAGTTATTTAGTTCCACACCACAACATTGCTTTCTAAATAACACCCCTTACTATATTCCCGTGTATCCGGCTATTTACTTTCCTGCTGATCAACGCTGCTCGCCAGAAGGTGACGAGGACACCGTGACCATGCCTCGTATTTTCAACCCCTGCCCACTCTCTCTCCCAAACCCGCTTTGTTCTATTTTGTAAATAAAAAAAGAAAGGCGGTAAAAAACGTGCCTGGAAACCGAGAGATGGCGGGATCGAATCTCGGTCGGATCATAGATTTTTCCGTCTCCGATTTAACGTAGCCTTCGACTCTCAACGATGTGAAAAATCGCCAGAAAAGACACGTGGTTCAGCCAGCCACTGTGACCGAGCGGTTCTATGCACTTCAGTCCGGAACCGCGCTGCTGCTACAGTCGCAGGTTCGAATCCTGCCTCGGGTATGGATGTGTGATATCCTTAGGTTAGTTAGGTTTAAGTAGCTCTAAGTCTAGGGGACTGATGACCTCAGATGTCAAGTCTCATAGTGCTTAGAGCCATTTGAACAATCTGAACACGTGGTTCACGTTTCATATTAAATTGGAGGTCCCCTTTCCCCGACTCAATAACGGATAGGTTAGGGAAACGCAAATAGCCGAAGTGGCGTCCAAGTGTAAGACTTATACCAGGCGTCTCGGACATGTAAAATAATAATAATCACTAAGTACATATACAATTAAGTGCCAACGACTTTGCCGCAGTGGTAAAACCAGTCCCCGTCGAATCACCGAAGTTAAGCGCTGTCGGGCGTGGCTAGCACTCCTTCAGAGGCAAACTGAGGAGCCTCTTGATTGAGAAGTAGCTGTTCCGGCCACGGAAACAGACAACGGCCGGGAGAGCTGTGTGCTGACCTATTGCCCGTCTATATCCGCATCCAGTGACGCCTATCAGCCGAGGACGACACTTCGGTCGGTCGGTACCGTTGGGCCTTCCGAGACCTGTTCGGACGGAGACAGACAGATAGAGATAATGAAGTTTGTCCTGAAATCTCAGAGCGCGAATCTTACTACCACTTATTACTTAACACGGACAATAATTTTCTTGTGACTCCTCCGACATTACTTCTACGGTAAACATCTCTGTCCAGGATAACCGGCAGCATCCTCCTCCCAAGAATTTCTCCACTGAAATGCAAACTGGCTAGACCTCCACGAACGTGTTCCGTTTAGCGTTAGTTTTTGAGTATCTATACTTTTCCAAACTACTCCATCGAAAAAAGAACGCACTGTGTCACAAAAGACAAACACTATCAAGGACTAACCAAGACTATTTAGTGCTGTGTCAAGAATCCGGAAATTGTCTGAGAAGTCTGATTCAAACCTCGCGCCCTTCTGTTGCGGAAACGATTCATTCAGCGTGATCAGTGAGTGCACTTTCAGATGGATCTAGCAAAAAAAAAAAGTTGAAATGTGTGTG
The DNA here is from genome assembly GCF_023864345.2 of Schistocerca serialis cubense. NCBI lineage: Eukaryota > Metazoa > Arthropoda > Insecta > Orthoptera > Acrididae > Schistocerca > Schistocerca serialis. The sequence continues at coordinate 888,092,061 of NC_064640.1, read as the reverse complement.
AAATCTTATGGGGCGTAACTGCTAAGGTCATCAGTCCCTAAGCTTACACACTACTTAACCTAAATTATCCTAAGGACAAACACACACACCCATGCCCGAGGGAGGACTCGAACCTCCACCGGGAGCAGCCGCACAGTCCATGACTGCAGCGCCTGAGACCGCTCGGCTAATCCCGCGCGGCTGGATCTAGCAATTCGTGTTGCATGTTATAGCTGCAGCAAACTATAAATAAAAACGCGTGAAGTTTTGTTTTCTGCCTCAGCAACGCGGTTAAAAAATGGTTCAAATGGCTCTGAGCACTATGGGACTCAACTGCTGAGGTCATTAGTCCCCTAGAACTTAGAACTAGTTAAACCTAACTAACCTAAGGACATCACACACATCCATGCCCGAGGCAGGATTCGAACCTGCGACCATAGCGGTCTCGCGGTTCCAGACTGCAGCGCCAGAACCGCGCGGCCACTTCGGCCGGCTGCAACGCGGTTAAATCGTCTCGTTTTTTACGCGACAGTATAGGGGGCAAAGCCTCGAAACATCCTGGCGGAAATTACCAGATCGATGGTTATTGATCCCTGATTCAGGATACTCGCATCGTTTCTCGCAGAAGGCTACACATGCCGAAAGGAAATTCGCAAATCTAATAATCACATGCGCACTGCGTGATTGGGAAGAGCTCAACAAAGAGCGGTAACAAGCAAATGATAATGTTGAGCTAGTAGGTACGAAGAATGGAGATGTTTACACACAGAGGGATGATTTACTCACTGGCATGCTTTCGGTTGAGAAGCCGTCAACTGTCGGCTATTGCTAGTAAGTGTTAGAGAAAAAAAAAGCGTGGCGTAAGAATGTGTTGTCTTTTCCCATCGTGAAAGCTCCTTGAACAATGACGTTCTGTTTAACGACCACTACATCATTAGGAAAGTTTTTCTGGCATCACATCGGTGGAACCACACCCTCAGAATGGCGTTACACCAGCTTCTAACACCGTATCCATACCGGTGAAGATCATCTCACGCTCACAGAAAGAAAACAGCTGCGTGTCTAAGAGACTTCTACACGACTGGACAATGTAACACGAGACAGAGTAAATGTATAGTAATTTCACTGTAGTTATTGTGAGCAGTCACATTTTGTTATTTTTAAACAGTGAAGTACGACTGTTGGAACTGGTCGTAGGTTGTATTCCAAAAATGAACAGCATAGAGACAGAAGTGATGACACTTTCTGCAGGACCCGACCGTCATTTTGCAGGACAATGCTCAAGCACGCACAGTGCAAGCTGTTACTGATATGTTTGACTGATGGGGCTGCTAAGTGCTATACCACCTACTGCACTCCCCTGACTTAAGCCCTCGTAAGTTCAACTCGATTTCTAAATTGAAGGAAACACTTCACAGCATTCGCTTCAGAACTGCTACAAATTCGTCGGGCAATAGGCCGTGCCGCTCGAACTGTCAACACAACTGGCACTGCTAAAAGTATCCTACGACTTCCACATCACTGGCAACGGGTTATACACAATGCTGGTGACTACTTTGAAGGCCAGTAAAACCTTGAAACACGTATCTATTTTGTACGAGCTGTAAACAAGTAGTTGCCACTATTAAAGTTCCAACCCTCGTTTATACAGACTGCCGAGGTACTAGTTGCTCCAGAAATACCAGGTCCTCATTATTATGTACAATGACACGTTTGGTTAACGTTACAGAATAAATTCTGGTATCTAGTTTTAAGGTGTTAGGTGGTTGGTTCCTGGATAGATTACTTTAATACACACAACAAATATATTCAACCTAATGAGGTCAAAAACTTTAGTTTCAGTTTGTAACAACAATAGGTACATAAACTGGTGCTGTTGAATGATGAGCTGCGACTTAGTCCGCAGAGTGTCTCGCCGTCTATCAACTTGGCACACCCCTGATAAAACTTTACAATTCTGCCACTACCGTGAAGAAGCACGTGTATGGGGGCGACATCATTTATGTCTGAAGCAGCGTTATGTTAGGAGCACGTACACTTTCCTAGATGTGCTGCAATGGATGCGATCTGTATGGATGTCGCTTTTCAGTGACATTCTTTTAGTTTTGAATTTAGACCATTGTTCCATCTGTTCGATGTTAATTTTCGGACTCGAAGGTTTAGCTGCAACATAACGGCCCACGGTAGGTGCCATCCCTGACCGGTTTTCCAGTGCAGCTAAACCCGTTGTCATATCTCATAGCATTGGCTGCTCACTTTTCAATGCATACCTTACTGCCGTAGATTTTTGTTGTTTCGCGGCTCTCTAACCTATAAAGTACGGACTTACACGAAAAATAATAGGTCTCTTTTGTGATTTTGACCTGTTTGCTATTGAACACACATCAGACTCAATATAGTTTGAAAGGGAAAGGGAGAAAACAAAAAAAAGTGACAGAAAATAAAGGAGAAAATACAAATAATCAGTGCGCCCTACGAAAGTCAGTTATGGACACAAAATTACACGAAATCTCACTCCTCTAGCAAGACTGAGTAACCAACTATCAAGAGAGAGAGTGCTACATTTAAGAGTGTTTGGGTACTACGCTGTTCTCACTCAAGCGTGACTTGTCAATGACATGTAAATCAGATCATCACCACTTTAATATCTGGTTATTTTTCTCTGCAAGTGTACCCCGTGTGCACGTGATATTCTGGTTTGTGATGCTCTAAAGGCATTAATAACTTCAGAGTTCTAATAAAGTAAGTAAGCACTGTTGATCGCATAGATGCAATGAAACGTGATTGAACAAGAAAGCTAAGAAGTATGTAAGATAGCAACAATAGGCGGAACGCAGGTCCGGGTACGCACTTACGACGCACTGTCAACTTTCACCTAACCAAGTTGCAGATTTTTACAAAATATCAAGTGAAAGCATTTATAGAAAAAAATCTGCTTCAGTTGCCAGTAATTTCTTAATTTATTCCACGACTGGTTTCGGAGCATGAAGCATCTTTCGGTGCCACCAAATAATTATGGGATCATAGGTGTGTTGTGGTCGGGCCAATCAACCATGGGGGAGGGGGGGGGGGGAGGTGGACACTCACGTCAAACAAACGCATGGGAGCGCAGGACTAACAACCACAACGCCTGCCTGGACAGCACGACACGGGTGATATTTGGTGGAACCTGAAGATGAAGCTTTATGTTTCGAAACCTGCCGTGGAATAAATTAAGAAATTACTGGAAAATGTGGATTTTTGTTCTACAAATCCAGATTTTTAATCAGTTGCTGCCTGCCTTTCCTAATCGCATACATATATTATTTCATTTACATAGCAACAATTTCATGGCTAAAATATTCGATCATCAACGGATCCAGGTTAACATACTTAAAAGTCCAAAGAATGGATCATCAAGTAGAAACTCCGTCACAACACACGGCATGCCACAATAACAACTGTTATGAAGCATATCAGCCGCCTCACCTCTTCCACCCACGTCCACATTACCAATCTACTGTTCTCAGCAGTACGCATATTTACGACTTTGACTTGGTTACGTTTTTAGGGGAAATTTCAGTACATATATCAAGAATATGATAACATTTTTTTGTTTTCAAGGACACTGACTCGTACGTTTGATTGAGAGGAAACGATAAAGAAAAAAATAAAACTGTAACGTGGAAGTCCAACCAAAATCATTCGTCGAGGACACTGGATGGAGGCAATGTTCTCGGGTAAATTTGTCCGGTGACCGTCCATCAGCGACTTCTGAGCAGACTCTTCGTTTCTTCATTTTTCATTACGGTTTCTTCTGCATCACAATAGATTCATTACCCGCGAAACTTGCTGCTTTCCAAGTCATTGCTCCATTTTTAAGGCGCTTTTTAAATTCCGATGACTGCAGTTTATACCCTGCTTCTGCCATGCCGTTCAGCTTTTCAGAACTATCCCTGAATTAACGACAAACACACAGCTCGATAGTTACGGACAAGGTCATCGCTAATTCTTTGTCTGTGTCTTGTTATCACTCGGGTCTTCGCCTCTAATGACCTCGTTGTCAATAGGATATCAAATCCTAATAAACAAGCCGAAAGGAAATATCCACATCACGTGCGTTGCAGCCATACTCAGTCATCCTGTATACAACGATCGTTACTCCTGAAAGATTCTACAGCTATAAGAACACAGTCATTGAAATATAGACTTCATTCTAACGGGTTGTGGAGCCAGAGGATCTCCGTCATTGAATTTATTACCGGATCGAGCGCTAAATGTCGTTTATGTATCACATTCAGAATGTAATAGATAAATGGGCAGATCCAATTGCTTTGTAGAGCTTTATTTACTCCACTGTCAGTTTCGCCTTTTTTTACGTTAATCTCAAGTGTTTCTGAAACTGTCAGTCAAACGATAGATGGATATATGTATATGGTTGAAGACGAAAAAACAAGGCTTACATAATACATATTTATGTGATTGAATTTTCTCGTGCTGGGAAATTAGAAGGAGCGATCTGTTTTACCAGGTAAAAACTTTCTAAAGCCAAGACTGCATAAATATTTCTTCATTTACAAATAACCGATTTCGACAGACTTTTCTGTCATATTCTGATCTTCAAAAATGTATGTTATACCATGTGTTCATTAACACATGTTATAACATTAATTTTTGAAGACCTGAAGATGACAGAAAAGCTTTCGAAATCGGGTGTTTGTAAATGAAGAAATATTTATGCGATCTTGGCTTTAGAAAGTTTTTATATGTTAATGTACAGACAAATTATAAAACTTACAGCGACGAAATAATATTCAAAAGCTATAAGTACAAGTCTGGTAGCTTTAAATACTTGCTTGTCTCATGATGTGAGAATACGATCATCTAAGGACTGTATAATTCATTACATTATCATTCTTCTTGGGTTAACAGAGATTTATGTTTCGACATAATGCAAATTCGAATGTGTCAAAACATAAATCTCTGTAAACCCAAAGAATAAGTGTAATGTAATAAACTATACAGTCTTGAGATGACCATATTCTCATATCATTGGACAAGCAAGATTTTAACTCTACCAGACTGTACTTCAAGCTTTTGGGCATTACTTTGCCACTGTAAGTTTTAGTCTGTCTGCACATAAACATAAGTAATACTTGTTTTTTGATCTTCAAGCATATACATGTATACATTTATCGCGTGTATGGCAGTTGCAGATCCATTTGAAAATGGCTTGCCGGCCGGGGTGGCCGAGCGGTTCTAGGCGCTACAGTCTGGAACCGCTCGACCGCTACGGTCGCAGGTTCGAATCCTGCCTCGGGCATGGATGTGTGTGATGTCCTTAGGTTAGTTAGGTTTAAGTAGTTCTAAGTTCTAGGGGACTGATGACCTCAGCAGTTAAGTCCCATAGTGCTCAGAGCCATTTGAACCATTTTTGAAAATGGCTTAACAAAAAATGCCATAACCGGTATTGGACTAAATAAAGTTGTACAGCGCAACTGGAGCGGCCTTTTTATTAATTAAACAAATGTGCGGAGCATATGGAGAAACTAACATTCAGAAAGCTTTCCTCAGACATCTAGACGCGTTCTAGGTTTGTAAACTGGTTCAGCTGGAAGTAAGAGTCTGATAAACACAATAAATATAAAGGAATGATTTTGCTATTGAATCATGCTATTCTCCAACGAACAACTTTATACATCCCTTCCAATCATTGTGCTATTCCCAAATTAGCATCATCGCTCGGCAAATTAGCATCATTACTCGAGCATTCGTTATAGACTACAGCACAAAGAGATGATAACATAAGGCAGAGCTCAGAAAGAAAAAAAATAGTAAAGTAATATGATATCTGACTCAGTATTTCATTTCATCAAAACTTATTCTGTTTTTCTTATCAGCATAGCCATTGGGGGGGGGGGGAAGGGGATAAATACCTGGTGTGGTTCTGACGTCATCCAAAATACTATAAAATGAGGTTAGTGTTTTAGTTGCCGTTATCCATGAGGCCAAAAGCAACGGAGGGTAATCTTTGAAAGGACAAGGATGGGGAAGGAAATTGGCAGTGCCTTAATCACTTTGAGAATACTAACAAGGGAACCTCGCCATCGCACCCCCCTCAGATTTAGTTATAAGTTGGCACATTGGATAGGCCTTGAAAAACTGAACACAGATCAATCGAGAAAACAGGAAGAAGTTGTGTGGAACTATGAAAAAAATAAGCAAAATATACAAACTGAGTAGCCCATGCACAAGATAGACAACATCAAGGATAATGTGAGCTCAGGAGCGCCGTGGTCCCGTGGTTAGCGTGAGCAGCTACGGAACAAGAGGTCCTTGGTTCAAGTCTTCCCTCGAGTGAAAAGTTTAATTTTTTATTTTCAGTTTATGTGACAAACTCTTATGTTTTCATCACTTTTTTGGGAGTGATTATCACATCCACAAGAAAACCTAAATCGGGCAAGGTAGAAGAATCTTTTTGCCTGTTCGCCAAGGGTACAAGTTAGGTGGGTCGACAACATATTCCTGTCATGTGACGCACATGCCGTCACCAGTGTCGTATAGAATATATCAGACGTGTTTTCCTGTGGAGGAAACGGTTGACCTATGCCCTTGCGATCAAATGTTTTCGGTTCCAATTGGAGAGGCACGTCCTTTCGTCTACTAATCGCACGGTTTTGCGGTGCGGTCGCAAAACTTATTACAGTGAACAGAGACGTCAATGAATAAACGGACAGATCATAACTTTGCGAAAATGAAGAACGTAAACTTGTCACTCGAGGGAAGATTTGAACCAAGGACCTCTCGTTCCGCAGCTGCTCACGCTAACCACGGGACCACGGCCCTCCTGAGCTCACATTATCCTTGATGTTGGCTATCTTGTCCATGGACTACTCAGTTTGTATATTTTGCTTATTTTTTTCATAGTTCCACACAACTTCTTCCTGTTTTCTCGATTGATCTGTGTTCAGTTTTTCAAGGCCTATCCAATGTCCCAACTTATAACTAAATCTGAGGGGGGTGCGATGGCGAGGTTCCCTTGTAAGGAAAACCTACATCTAGATGTGAGGATTGGGATTTGAACACCGCTCCTTACAAGTTCTAGTGCCTTAACCACTGGACCACATCGCTTAAGTAAAACACGAGCCTATTTTGGTCTTCCTCATAATCATCAAAATTTCATACAGCAGTTCCTTCATTGTAATTCGCGAACAAGAACTAATTGTTAACCGACGTGTACTGGGAAACTGTTGAAATATGTGACTTGGCAGAAACTACAGTTGGTTGACGTAACCATCGAGAAGACGAAACTTATTATTTCGTGTTTGTTCTTCTTGTGTTAATATTCTCTATTGTTTCTTTTCCTTCGTCCAAAAATGTTACTTCACAGACTTGGGAATAACATTGTTACTCTCTTTACAATTTTAAATGCCCAATAAAAGGAGGAGAAAGGGTCCTTACTGTTAAAATAGCTGGCACGACTAATAGCTACGACAATGTCCAGAATGATTCCGCCAGTGTTGTGTGTCCCTGTACATCCACAACCAGAAATTACTTATCGATTTCAGTTGAAGGTTCATTTTTCCCCCGGAGGATCTGAATTAAAAAAGACTGTTGTTCAAGCATCCATAGCAGACGCACAGATACTGCGACTAAATCAATGTGAACATGTAAGTCACAGAAATGAGGAAGTGTTTGCCATCGTAAAGAAAGTAAAGTTTAATAATTAAAATACTGGACTAATGACCGTGGGTCGCCACAAAAGCAATGAAATGCCGTTTACGTGTGAACAATGGATTACATATTGAAATGAAATTCTTGTGCAGATTACAATTGCTTACCGATCCGGGAATAACGTAAGCTCGGAATAGAATTTATTGAATTACGAGGGCGAGGGCATTTCTTGCACTGGCACACATAAGGGGTTAATATTATTAAAAAAAAATATTTGTTATAATGTTGTAAACTGCGCAAAAATTCAATGTCAATTCAACACAGCAAACAATTTTATTGACAAGGGTTTTTAAAGCAGTTGTGTCACATGTGTTCCGATGAAAATTGGTAAACTCTAATACTGTGTCATCACGAAATTCTTTGTATCGAACAGTTTGACACCTGGGGGAATTGATGCAACGTTCTTTAAAGTTTAAGAGGCTCTACTGGTTTTTTCCTCTTCTTCAGTAGCTCATAAATAAGCATCTTAATTCAAGTGCGTCCGTATTTCTTTTGAATGTTGTCCACGTCCCAAAACGGCAAGCAGCGATGAAAATATTGCTCTGAAAGGCTGCTGCTTTATCTGAAATTATAGATCAGTATTTTTTTTAAGTATTGTTTATCTTCCTGTTTTCTTTACAAGCCTGTATGTTTCTTCTCACCCCGCTCATCCCGTCGGTACAGAGAGAGACAAATAGTACAGCTAGTGTGCAGTGCCTCACACGATGCACTAGAGGGTTCAAATGGTTCTGAGCATTATGGGACTTAACAGCTGTGGTCATCAGTCCCCTAGAACTTAGAACTACTTAAACCTAACTAACCTAAGGACATCACACACATCCATGCCCGAGGCAGTATTCGAACCTGCGAACGTAGCAGTCGCGCGGTACCGGACTGCGCGCCTAGAACCGCGAGACTACCGCGGCCGGCTATACAGAGGGACCGCAGAAAATTAGCGACGAACTAAAGCAGAGTTCTACCCATCATCATGCCGATACTGCTGGCTGAAACCAGTTGTAAACAGTAATAAAATTCTAAACTCAGATTGGAATGTATACCGCAGAGACAGGCTCGACAGAGAAGGGCGAGGCGTGTTTATAGCGATAAAAAGTGCAATAGTATCGAAGGAAATTGACGGAGATCCGAAATGTGAAATAATTTGGGTGAAGGTCACGGTTAAAGCAGGCTCATACATGGTAAGTGGGTGTCTCTATAGGCCCCCTGGCTCAGCAGCTGTTGTGGCAGAGCACCTGATGGAAAATTTGGAAAAGATTTCGAGTAGATTTCCCGACCATGTTATAGTTCTGGGTGGCGATTTTAATTTGCCGGATATCGACTGGGAGACTCAAACGTTTATAACGGGTTTCAGGGACAAATAGTCGAGTGAAATTTTTTTAAGTGCATCATCTGAAAACTACTTTCAGCAGTTAAACAGAGAACCGACTCGTGGCGATAACATATTAGACCTTCTGGTTACAAACCGACCCGAACTATTTGAAACAGTTAACGCAGAACAGGGAATCAGCGATCATAAAGCGGTTACTGCATCGATGATTTCAGCCGTAAATAGAAGTACTAAAAAATGTAGGAAGGTTTTTCTGTTTCGCAAAAGTTTTAAGAAGCAGATTTCAGAGTACCTGACGGCTCAACACAAACGTTTTGTCACAAGTACAGATAGTGTTGAGGATCAGTGGACAAAGTTTAAAACCATCGTACAATATGCATTAGATGAGTATGTGCCAAGCAAGATCGTAAGAGATGGAAAAGAGCCACCGTGGTACAACAACCGAGTTAGAAAACTGCTGCGGAAGCAAAGGGAACTTAACAGCAAACATAAACATAGCCAAAGCCTTGCAGACAGACTAAAATTACGCGAAGCGAATTGTATTGTGAGGAGGGCTATGCGAGAGACGTTCAATGAATTCGAAAGTAAAGCTCTATGTACTGACTTGGCAGAAAATCCTAAGAAATTTTGGTCTTATGTCACAGCGGTAGGTGGATCAAAACAAAATGTCCAGACGCTCCGTGACCAAAATGGTACTGAAACAGAGGATGCAGACTAAAGGTCGAAATACTAAATGTCTTTTACCAAAGCTGTTTCACAGAGGAAGACTGCACTGTAGTTCCTTCTCTGGATTGTCGCACAGGTGACAAAATGGTAGATATCGAAATAGACGACAGAGGGATACAGAAACAATTAAAATCGCTCAAAAGAGGAAAGGCCGCTTGACCTCATGGGATACCAGTTCAATTTTACACAGAGTACGCGAAGGAACTTGCCCCCCCCCCCCCTTCTTGCAGCAGTGTACCGTAGGTCTCTAGAAGAGCCTAGCGTTCCAAAGGGTTGGAAAAGGGCACAGGTCATCCCCGTTTTCAAGAAAGGACGTCGAACAGATGTGCCAACTATAGACGTATATCTCTAATGCCGATCAGTTTTAGAATTTTGGAACACGTATTATGTTCGAGTATAATGACTTTTCTGGAGACTAGAAATCTACTTTGTAGGAATCAGCATGGATTTAGAAAAAGACGATCGTGTGAAACCCAGCTCGCGCTATTCGTCCACGAGACTCAGAGGGCCATAGACACGGGTTCTGTGTTTCTTGACTTCCGCAAGGCGTTCGATACAATTCCCCACAGTCGTTTAATGAACAAAGTGAGAGCATATGGACTATCAGAACAATTGTGTGATTGGATTGAAGAGTTCCTAAATAACAGAACGCAGCATGTCATTCTCAATGGAGAGAAGTCTTCCGAAGTAAGAGTGATTTCAGGTGTGCCGCATGGAAGTGTCGTAGGACCGCTGCTGTTCACAATATACATAAATGACCTTGTGGATAACATCGGAAGTTCACTTAGGCTTTTTGCGGATGATGCTGTGGCATATCTAGAGGTTGTAACAATGGAAAATTGTACTGAAATCTGAAATGCAGGAGCATCTGCAACGAATTGACGCATGGTGCAGGGAATGGCAATTGAATCTCAATGTAGACAAGTGTAATGTGCTGCGAATACACAGAAAGAAAGATCCTTTATCATTTAGCTACATACAGCAGGTTAGCAACTGGAAACAGTTAATTCCATAAATTATCTGGGAGTAGGCATTAGGAGTGATTTAAAATGGAATGATCGTATGAAGTTGATCGTCGGGAAAGCAGCTGCCAGACTGAGATTCATTGGAAGAATCCTAAGGAAATGCAATCCGAAAACAAAGGAAGTAGGTTACAGTACACCGTTCGCCCACTGCTTGAATACTGCTCACCGGTGTGGGATCCGTACCAGATAGCGTTGATAGAAGAGATAGAGAAAATCCAACGGAGAGCAGCGCGCTTCGTTACAGGATCATTTGGTAATCGCGAAAGCGTTACGGAGATGATAGATAAACTCCAATGGAAGACTCTGCAGGAGAGACGCTCAGTAGCTCGGTACGGGCTTTTGTTGGTTTCGAGGACATACCTTCACCGAGGAGTCAAGCAGTATATTGCTCCCTCATACGTATATCTCGCAAAGAGACCATGAGGATAAAATCAGAGAGATTAGAGCCCACACAGAGGCATACCGACAATCTATACGAGACTGGAGTAGAAGGGAGAAACAATAGAGGTACTCAAAGCACCCTCCGCCACACGCCGTCAGGTGGCTTGCGGAGTATGGATGTAGATGTAGACTGTTGACAAGTAAACCACTTTGCTAACTCTTTCCTTATCATAATATGTATCTGTTAACAGGATACCTGAGAGTTAAACGATAAACCAACCTAGCAATCAATACATAAGCACGAGAAACCTAACCACAGGCAATTATCAAGCCAATTGTCCTTTGGGCGCTTGTTTACCGCCTGTTGGGTTCGACGCGGTTGTGCAACTTTCCCGTGCTCAGTAAGGCCAGCGTTCATGGGACTAGGCCACTCCGGTAGCGGAGAGACTTGTTGACGCATATCGATCTCTTGTGAGACTAATGACAGGTAAGCCGAGGCAGCGGCCACGGATACGATAACTGGAACTCTCAGTACAAACATTCCTAGAGGAAGCTCTACTTTGGACGTTGCCTCTGACTGCCTAGCGTAGTATTGGTACGCAGCAAAGGATCAGAGGTCACATTATATACTTCGCACTAGAAATAAAGGGTCACCTTCTTTTAAACCCCGACATTTTCACCCGATTTGAAGCAGAAGTTTGAAATTTTGTTCAAACGTGCCTGCAAACTCCCTCTGCGATGGTGCACAGGCGTGGCGCCCCATGACGTCGCCATTGGGCCCGGTAACGCTTCAGACAACAAGGTTTCGACACACGAAAAAAACAGGCCAGAGCACAAACGTTCATATGAGGTGTAAGGTGGGTTAATGACGTCACATTGGCACCAAAACTGACCACATTTCTGCCAAACGCCACCTTCGATGTGTCATGCGATGGGAAGGTCGTCACACCCTGTTTCCCACATCTCACTACTTCTCTTGACGCTTTGTCGATGGACGTCAAATACACCGCCGCTCACAAACGACACGAAGAGGTCTCAGGAGGTGGTATAAAGGGCGTCAATGAAACAACCCCTTCTTCTGGGGCGTTCATTTACACACATTTCTGAGTCGAAAACGATAGTTCACAGTGCGACGTGCCAGAGAACGGCGTTCTTGACAGCATTTGCCACTGCTGACACTCGCCGGCCGATCCAATCCTCCTCTAAGGACATCGTGGGATTGCAAACCCACTGAACGCGATCTAACTTCTTTGTAGTGTAGGGCAGCCACAGTGTTTGCTCTGGTAAATACATCTACATCTACATACATACTCGGCAATCCACCATCCGGTGCGTGGTGGAGGGTACCTCGTACCACAACTAGCATCTTCTCTCCCTGTTCCACTCCCGGGTTCGATTCCAGGCGGGGTCAGGGATTTTCTCTGCCTCGTGATGGCTGGGTGTTGTGTGATGTCCTTAGGTTAGTTAGGTTTAAGTGGTTCTAAGTTCTAGGGGACTGATGACCATAGATGTTAAGTCCCATAGTGCTCAGAGTCATTTGAACCTGTTCCACTCCCAAACAGAACGAGGGAAAAATGACTGCCTATATGCCCCTGTACGAGCCCTTATCTCTCTTACCTTATCTTTGTGGTCTTTCCGCGAAATATAAGTTGGTGGCAATAAAATTGTACTGCAGTCAGCCTCAAATGCTGGTTCTCTAAATTTCCTCAGTAGCGATTCACGAAAAGAAAGCCTCCTTTCCTCCAGAGACTCCCACCCGAGTTCCTGAAGCATTTCCGTAACACTCGCGTGTTGATCAAACCTACCAGCAGCAAATCTAACCGCCTGGCTCTGAATTGCTTCTATGTCCTCCCTCAATCCGACCTGATAGGGATCCCAAACGTTCGAGCAGTACTCAAGAAAAGGTCGTATTAGTGTTTTATAAGCGGTCTCATTTACAGATAAACCACATCTTCCCAAAATTCTACCAATGAACCGAAGACGACTATCCGCCTTCCCCACAACTGCCATTACATGCTTGTCCCACTTCATATCGCTCTGCAATGTTACGCCCAAATATTTAATCGACGTGACTGTGTCAAGCGCCACACTACTAATGGAGTATTGAAACATTACGGGATTGTTTTTCCTATTCATCTGCATTAATTTACATTTATCTATATTTAGAGTAAGCTCCCATTCTTTACACCAATCACAAATCCTGTCCAAGACATCTTGTATCATCCTACAGTCACTCAAAGACGACACAGCACCATCAGCAAACAGTCGGACATTGCTATCCACCCTATCCAAAAGATCATTTATGTAGGTAGAAAACAACAGTGGACCTACCACACTTCCCTGGGACACTCCAGATGATACCCTCACCTCCGATGAACACTAACCATCGAGGACAACGTACTGGGTTCTATTACTTAAGAAGTCTTCGAGCCAGTCACATATTTGGGAACCAATCCCATATGCTCGTACCTTAGTTAGGAGTCTGCAGTGGGGCACCGAGTCAAACGCTTTCCGGAAGTCAAGGAATATGGCATCCGTTTGATACCCTTCATCCATGGTTCGCAAGATATCATGTGAAAAAAGGGCGAGTTGCCTTTCGCAGGAGCGATGCATTCTAAAGCCGTGCTGATGCATGGACAGCAACTTCTCTGTCTCAAGGAAATTCATTATATTCGAACTGAGAATATGTTAGAGAATCCTGCAACAAACCGATGTTAAGGATATTGATCTGTAATTTTGAGGATCCGTCCTTCTACCCTTCTTATATACAGGCGTCACCTGCGCTTTTTTCCAGTCGCTCGGGACTTTACGTTGGGCAAGAGATAGGAACTCTTCAAAACCGTTCGACGAAATTTGAACATATTCCGTAGCAGCAAATGGTGTTTTTGCTTTTTCAGGCCATCTGTTTCGCGCACTTCTGTAGCATGATCACTGAATTTTGGTGGAAGGGGGGGGGGGGGGGGGGGGAGGCAGACGTGCTACAGTGACATGCAGATGCAGGTGTATAAAACGACAGATGTACCTCTAATATCCCTCAGCTTGGCAACACCCTTGGTGCGACCCGTGAACCTTTGTTGTGGACTTTAAACAATGCACCTGTACAGAGGCACCTTAGACCGATTCCTAGGCGTCTGTGGGCCGCCAACCCTCAACACCCTGCAGGTGTGTGGCATTATGCTTATGCTCTAGTGCCTGCTTGCGTAATCGGAGTTAGTCGAAAGTGCTCAACAAAGGTGCGTGGGTGGCACCATAGGTGTTGCCAAATGCCGAACTGTTAGGGTCTGGCGGCCGCGGTGGCCGAGCGGTTCTAGGCGCTTCAGTCCGGAACCGCGCGACTGCTACGGTTCAAATGGCTCTGAGCACTATGGGACTTAACTTCTAAGGTCATCAGTCCCCTAGAACTTAGAACTACTTAAACCTAACTAACCTAAGGACATCACACACATCCATGCCCGAGGCAGGATTCGAACCTGCGACCGTAGCGGCCGCGCGGTTCCAGACTGTAGCGCCTTTAACCACTTGGCCACCGCGGCCGGCGACTGCTACGGTCGCAGGTTCGAATTCTGCCTCGGGCATGGATGTGTGTGATGTCTTTAGGTTAGTTAAGTTTAAGTAGTTCTAAGTTCTAGGGGACTGATGACCTTAGATGTTAAGTGTCATAGTGCTCAGAGCCATTTGAACCATTTTTTTGTTAGGGTCTTTATTGAGACCCTTAGCCATTTTATTCATGCGGTGTGAGTGTGGATCCCCTCTCCCCATCCCCCTCCCCAATTATCATGCCACAGAGGGGCGCGAAACAGGAGGCCTTAAAAAGCGTAAACATCCTTTGCTGCTGCAGAACACATTCAAATTTCATCGAACAGTCCGCACTGTAGTAAATTTATAGTAAGATCCTATGGGACCAAACTGCTTAGGTCATTGGTCCCTAAGCTTACACACTACTTAATCTAATTTAAACTAACTTACGCTATGGACAACACACACACCCATAAGCGTGGGAGGTCTCGAGCCTCCGACGGGGAGAGTTTACAAGTGGCAGTGGCCCCACGTTGGACAGTGCACCAAGCACGTGGTACCCCTGCCACATATGCATTTAGCAGCGGACTCACTGCAACAGTCTGTGTCATCCCGTGCTACTGGTCGGAGTCTAGCAGCTGCTATGCTAAGGATTTACCGTCCCTGTGTATGCTGTCGTTAACACCACAAAAGAAACACTGCATTTGGGGTGGTGCCAGGACCGGGAAGCATGGAATACTGTTGAATGGCATCGCATTGTATCTGGCGATGAAACGCGGTTCTGCACAACCTCAGATGACAGTCACCGAATATATTGGCAGCCTGGGGAGAGGTACTATTCTTTCCATGCTTTGCAGAGGCACAGTGATGTTATTCCCGGCGTCATCGTGTTGGGAGCCATCGGGTATGACTTCAGGTCACGGCTGCTGTTATTGAGAGAATTCTGACGAGACAGCGGTACGTGACGGACATCCTGAGTTCTCATGCGACAGTATCGTGGTGCCATTTTTCTACAGGATAATGCCTGCCCACATATGGCGCGTGTCTTTATGACCTGTCTGCGTGATGCTTGGGATTTCAATTTTCTAATGAATGGAATAAAATCACATATCTTCCTAAATGGTGAAGTTTCATTTCGTTCCCTCCTCTCCTTGAGGGTGCTTCAGTTTTTTTGTCAGGCGTTTTACAGTATATACAAGGACATGTCACAAGATAAAAAACGTAAAACCAGAAATCTCCCACTACTTAACTAAACTAAAATATCTAACTCGCAATCGACGTTAAATACGTGAGGGAAGAAATAAAATGTAGTAGAGGGGAGGGGTGTGTTACGTTGAAGGTTTAGCATAGACGTTCCGATCAAAGTATTGGAAGCAGGAAACAAAAGTTATCGACCAGTACGAAAAGCGGGTACGCTCTTTAGCACAGCAAAATAGCTTTCTGTAACTGAGGCCCATACAACTTGAAGGGATTAAGAGGGAAGGAATATAAAATCACACAGAGGCAGCAATCGGAGAGAGGCTCAAGATCATTTTGTAGACGCAAATCCAAAGAACCAAAAAGATACCCCAGCAAAGAATAGCAGAAAAAAAAGCTTTCGAAGTTTGTGCTTATAAATCCTGAGTCATTTTGGAAAAGTGTCATCTCATTTTCTGATGAGTGTGAATTTATCATACATGACTCTGCAGTAATGCTGATGATGATGAAATAATGATGGCAACACAAACACCCAGTCCCCGGGCGGACAAGATTCCCGACCCAGCCGGGAATCTTAACACTCCGTGATCCGGAGGCAGCAACGCTAGATACTAGACCACGAGCTGCGGACGACCCTGTACGAAAGTAATGCGTGGGACTGTAACATCGAATCACTAGTAGCATGTCTAGAAACGACCATGAAACGCGGTGGAGACCGCGTAGTTATATGAGAACACATTTCTACCGTAGGTGTCAGAGATCTGACATTAAGTGAGGACAATAACGGTGAGAAGCAACACATCAGTATACTGGGCCATACTGTATGCGATGACGCCGATAAATTACACACAATAATACGCTCATATCTCAACATATAAGTTGCAGCATTAGAAAATTGCAGCGAAATGCAGGAAGATCTGCAGCGGATAGGCACTTGGTGCAGGGAGTGGCCCCTTAACATAGACAAATGTAATGTATTGCGAATACATAGAAAGAAGAATCCTTTATTGTATGATTATATGATAGCGGAACAAACACTGGTAGCAGTTACTTCTGTAAAATATCTGGGAATATACGTACGGAACGATTTGAAGTGGAATGATCATATATAATTAATTGTTGGTAAGGCGGGTGCCAGGTTGAGACTGATTGGGAGAGTCCTTAGAAAATGTAGTCCATCAACAAAGGAGGTGGCTTACAAAACACTCGTTCGACCTATACCTGAGTATGGCTCATCAGTGTGGGATCCGTACCAGGTCGGGTTGACAGAGGAGATAGAGAAGATACAAAAAGAGCGGCGCGTTTCGTCACAGGGTAATATGGTAAGCGTGGTAGCGTTACGGAGATGTTTAGCAAACTCAAGTGGCAGACTCTGCAAGAGAGGCGCTCTGCATCGCAGTGTAGCTTGCTGTCCAGGTTTCGAGAGGGCGCGTTTCTGGATGAGGTATCGAATATATTGCTTCCCCTTACTTATACCTCCCGAGGAGATCACGAATGTAAAATTAGAGAGATTCGAGCGCGCACGAAGGCTTTCCGGCAATCGTTCTTCCCGCGAACCATACGCGACTGGAACAGGAAAGGGAGGTAATGATAGTGGCACGTAAAGTGCCCTCCGCCACACACCGTTGGGTGGCTTGCGCAGTAAGAATGTAGATGCAGAAGTACCGAACACGATACCAGACAAAAATATTCAACTGCAGTCGCGACATACGCATTTTTGGCACTCACTGAACACGAAACTGAGAAACTGAAATTATTTTGGAGAGGTCTCTTGGGAAAGTGGAATATTAGTATATCGTCAGCTTTGACGCAGAATTCAGTGTAATATGTCCATAAAAGTAAGAGTCGTAACAAAGGCCAAGCGAATACTGATAAACTAATTTCAGCCAATGTTGATACATACAGGGTGTTTCAAAAATGACCGGTATATTTGAAACGGCGATAAAAGCTAAACGAGCAGCTATAGAAATACACCGTTTGTTGCAATATGCTTGGGACAACAGTACATTTTCAGGCAGACAAACTTTCGAAACTACAGTAGTTGCAATTTTCAACAACAGATGGCGCTGCGGTCTGGGAAACTCTGTAGTACGATATTTTCCACATATCCACCATGCGTAGCAATAATATGGCGTAGTCTCTGAATGAAATTACCCGAGGCTTCACACCAGATGAGATGTACTGCTTCAGCTGTTCAATTGTTTCTGGATTCTGGCGGTACACCTGGTCTTTCAAGTGTCCCCACAGAAAGAAGTCACAGGGGTTCATGTCTGGCGAATAGGGAGGCCAATCCACGCCGCCTCCTGTATGTTTCGGATAGCCCAAAGCAATCACACGATCATCGAAATATTCATTCAGGAAATTAAAGACGTCGGCCGTGCGATGTGGCCGGGCACCATCTTGCATAAACCACGAGGTGTTCGCAGTGTCGTCTAAGGCAGTTTGTACCGCCACAAATTCACGAAGAATGTCCAGATAGCGTGATGCAGTAATTGTTTCGGATCTGAAAAATGGGACAATGATTCCTTTGGAAGAAATGGCGGCCCAGACCAGTACTTTTTGAGGATGCAGGGACGATGGGACTGCAACATGGGGCTTTTCGGTTCCCCATATGCGCCAGTTCTGTTTATTGACGAAGCCGTCCAGGTAAAAATAAGCTTCGTCAGTAAACCAAATGCTGCCCACATGCATATCGCCGTCATCAATCCTGTGCACTATATCGTTAGCGAATGTCTCTCGTGCAGCAATGGTAGCGGCGCTGAGGGATTGCCGCGTTTGAATTTTGTATGGATAGAGGTGTAAACTCTGGCGCATGAGACGATATGTGGACGTTGGCGTCATTTGGACCGCAGCTGCAACACGGCGAACGGAAACCCGAGGCCACTGTTGGATCACCTGCTGCACTAGCTGCGCGTTGCCCTCTGTGGTTGCCGTACGCGGTCGCCCTACCTTTCCAGCACGTTCATCCGTCACGTTCCCAGTTCGTTGAAATTTTTCAAACAGATCCTTTATTGTATCGCTTTTCGGTCCTTTGGTTACATTAAACCTCCGTTGAAAACTTCGTCTTGTTGCAACAACACTGTGTTCTAGGCGGTGGAATTCCAACACCAGAAAAATCCTCTGTTCTAAGGAATAAACCATGTTGTCTACAGCACACTTGCACGTTGTGAACAGCACACGCTTACAGCAGAAAGACGACGTACAGAATGGCGCACCCACAGACTGCGTTGTCTTCTATATCTTTCACATCACTTGCAGCGCCATCTGTTGTTGAAAATTGTAACTACTGTAATTTCGAAAGTTTGTCCGCCTGAAAATGTACTGTTGTCCCAAGCATATTGCAACAAACGGTGCATTTCTATCGCTGCTCGTTTAGTTTTTATTGCCGTTTCAAATATACCGGTCATTTTTGAAACACCCTGTAAGTTAACACCGACAAATACAGGGTGGTCCCGAATTCATGGTACAAACTTTAATTGTAGATACAGGACATTGTAACAAGGATTTATTGTATAGGAATGTATAGTCGCAGGTGACGCGGTGAGGCGTAAACAGGGGAAAGAGAAATGGAGTGATCGGTTGGTGTCACTGCCGGTAGGGGGCAGTAGATGAACATGATGTATCGCAGTAGGGACAAGCGCCATTCACAATTGTGCTGCCGTAGACGATGGGTGACTTTACGTATGCAGAAAAAGCAGACATGCATTACATGTACGGCCGTGCAAATGGTAACGCCAGAGCTGCGTTACGAATGTATCGCGCGGAGTATCCTAATCGACGAATGCCGGATCATAGAATTTTTCAACGGTTACATCGTCAACTTTGTGAAACAGGTACGTTCGACGTCAACAGACATGACGCTGGTCGATTAAGAGCTGTACGCACTCCAAGACTGGAAGAACGCATCTTGAACATAGTGGCTGATAGACCCGAGTCAAGCACAAGAACTGTTGCGCGTGACGTACATGTGAGTCATCAGACTGTATGCAGAGTGTTAAATGAAAATCGCTTACACCCCTTCCATTTTCAAAAAGTACAAGCATTGAATCCGGCAGATTATCCTCTTCGCGTGAACTTCTGCCAGTGGTTGTTGCAGCAATGTGCGTTGCAGCCGGATTTCGTAGGTCATGTGCTATTTACAGATGAAGCGACATTTTCACGCGAGGGTGTCTTTAATGCGCACAATTCCCATGTGTGGGCAACAGATAATCCACATGCAACGCGTCCACATGCGTATCAACAACGTTTCGGTATTAATGTGTGGGCTGGTATTGTGAACGACTTTTTGATTGGGCCATACTTACTACCCACGCGACTCTGTGGCGAAAGCTATCTTATTTTTCTGCAAGAAGTGTTACCAGAACTGCTGCAAGATGTTCCGCTCGCCATTCGTAACCGCATGTGGTTTCAGCACGATGGACCGCCAGCACACTTCAGCACTGCTGTACGGAATTACCTGAATGCCACGTTTGGTGCTAGATGGATTGGGCGTGGTGGACCAGTCCCTTGGCCACCCCGATCTCCTGATTTCTCTTGCCACGATTACTTTTTATGGGGACATCTTAAGAGTCTTGTTTATGAGACTCCAGTTGACTCAGATGAGGATCTCGTTGCTCGCATATCTGTAGCTGCTGCAGGTGTGCGTGAAATACCAGGCATCTTTGAACGTGTACGCCAATCGCTGCACCGACGCTGTCAAGCATGTATCGCTCATGGTGGACGCAATTTTGAACACTTACTGTAAACATGACACTTGTCAACAACGATTTCAATAAAATCTTTCGTTTTCCTTTCGGCCGTTATTTCCCCTGTTTACGCCTCACCGCGTCACCTGGGACTATACATTCCTATACAATATATCCTTGTTACAATGTCCTGCACCTACCATTAAAGTTTGTACCATGAATTCGGGACCACCCTGTATATGAGTCGATAGGCATAGACGTGAGAGGAAACACAGCATACATGAACTACGCACTTATCTGGGCTAACAAACAAGGAGCGACGCAATCAAGGCATAAGAAAGGCATGCCTGACAGAGAGGGGAACACTGAATCATGATGCGCTACAGTGGTAAATACACTGTCTCATCATAAGTATCCGGACAACTCTATGTAATGCGGAACTGACCACTAGATGTCACGAGAGGCGCGCCCACCAGTACAAAAATGGGTGCCAGCAGCGAAGTAGTGTCATGAGAATGGGTCGTTCGTGAGAGCTTCGTTGTTTCGAAAGTGGACTAGTCACTGGATGTAACCTTAGTAACAAATCCTTTAGGGACATTCCGATCCTTCTACGGCTGCCTGGGTCGATTGTTGGTGATGCGATTGTGAAATTGAAATGCGAAGAAAGAACCACAGTCCAACCGAGACCAGGAAGACCTTAAGGACTGAGACACAGGGACCGTCGAACACTGCGGACGGTGGTTGTAAAAAAAAAAATAAAAAAAAAAGAAATAGCAGCATATCAGTGCAAGGAATGACTCGTGAGTTCCAATTTGTTACCAGCAGTCCACCTACACTATTGGCCATTAAAATTGCTACACCACGAAGATGACGTGCTACAAACGCGAAATTCAACCGACAGGAAGAAGATGCTGTGATATGCAAATGATTAGCTTTTCAAAGCATTCACACAAGGTTGGCGCCGGTGGCGACACCTACAACGTGCTGACATGAGGAAAGTTTACAACCGATTTCTCATACACAAACAGCAGTTGACCGGCGTTGCCTGGTGAAACGTTGTTGTGATGCCACGTGTAAGGAGGAGAAATGCGTACCATCACGTTTCCGACTTTGATAAAGGTCGGATTGTAGCCTATCGCGATTGCGGTTTATCGTATCGCGACATTGCTGCTCGCATTGGTCGAGATCCAATGACTGTTAGCAGAATGTGGAATAGATGGGTTCAGGAGGGTAATACGGAACGCCGTGCTGGATCCCAACGGCCTCGTATCACTAGTAGTCGAGATGACAGGCACCTTATCCGCATGGCTGTAACGGATAGTGCAGCCACGTCTCGATCCCTGAGTCAACAGATGGGAACGTTTGCAAGACAACAACCATCTGCACGAACAGTTCGACGTTTGCAGCAGCATGGACTATCAGCTCGGAGACCGTGGCTGCGGTTACCCTTGACGCTGCATCACAGACAGGAGCGCCTGCGATGGTATATTCAACGACGAACCTAGGTGCACGAATGGCAAAACGTCATTTTTTCGGATGAATCTAGGTTCTGTTTACAGCATCACGATGGTCGCATCCGAGTTTGGCGACATTGCGGTGAACGCACGTTGGAAGCGTGTATTCGTCATCGCCATACTGGAGTATCATCCTGCGTGATGGTATGGGGTGCCATTGGTTACACGTCTCGATCACCTCTTGTTCGCACTGACGGCACTTTGAACAGTGGACGTTACATTTCAGATGTGTTACAACCCGTGGCTCTACCCTTCATTCGATCCCTGCGAAACCCTACATTTCAGCAGGATAATGTACGACCGCATGTTGCAGGTCCTGTACGGGCCTTTCTGGATACAGAAAATGTTCGACTGCTGCCCTGGCCAGCACATTCTCCAGATCTCTCACCAACTGAAAACGTCTGGTCAATGGTGGCCGAGCAACTGGCTCGTCACAATACGCCAGTGACTACTCTTGATGAACTGTGGTATCGTGTTGAAGCTGCATGGGCAGCTGTACCTGTACACGCCATCCAAGCTCTGTTTGACACAATGCCCAGGCGTATCAAGGCCGTTATTACGGCCAGAGATGGTTGTTCTGGGTACTGATTTCTCAGGATCTATGCACCCAAATTGCGTGAAAATGTAATCACATGTCAGTTCTAGTATAATATGTTTGTCCAATGAATACCCGTTTATCACCTGCATTTCTTCTTGGTGTAGCAATTTTAATGGTGAGTAGTGTACCATAATGAATGTGCGTATGGAGTTAAAAGTAATAGGGTACTATGGCCGAGCAGCTCCTAAGAAGTTGCACATTTCTGTAATCAACGCTAAGCGACGGTTGAGGTGATATAAAAATCGACGCCGCTGGCAGTCGGTGACTGACTGTTGTGGGTTGGCAGGAGAGCCAACACCGGGTACTAGAGGAAGCCGAAAGGCACGCGTTTTAGCTCACGCAGGCTGGCGTGAGGTCTGGAACAGGACAAGGAAATTAGACTTTAGAAAAGCGGACGTAGCTGGTGGAATACTTAACTTTAATCCATTAATGATGAGTGGCGCTCGTGACTGTACATGACTCAGTATCAATAGTAACTGGTAATGGCGCCTTGCTAGGTCGTAGCAAATGACGTAGCTGAAGGCTATGCTAACTATCGTCTCGGCAAATGAGAGCGTATTTTGTCTGTGAAACATCGCTAGCAAAGTCGGTTGTACAACTGGGGCGAGTGCGAGGAAGTCTCTCTAGACCTGCCGTGAGGCGGCGCTCGGTCTGCAATCACTTATAGTTGCGGCACACGGATCCGACGTATACTAACGGACCGCGGCTGATTTAAAGGCTACCATCTAGCAAGTGTGGTATCTGGCGGTGACACCACACTGACAACGAGTTTTTTGGTGTGATGACTCACGCTGTACCACGTGGCAGTGCAATGGAAATGTCTGAGTTTGGGAAATAGCTGGAGAGCGTTATCTACCATCATGCGTAGTGCAAACACTGAAGCACGGAGGAGGTGGTGTCGTGGACTAGAGGTATTTTTCGTGTTTATGGTGTGGTCCCCTTACTGCGCTAAATGAGGAAGAATATAAACATTTTACAGCACTGTGTCCTGCCTACAGTAGATGAACAGTTCTGACACAATGATTGACTGTATCAGTACGACAATGCATCCTGTCACAAATCAACATATCTGAGGCACTGGTCTGTGAAAATAACTGTCCTGCCCGGAGTCCCGACCTGAACCCAATGGAACACCTTTGAGACGATTTAGAACGACGACTTCGCTCCAGACTCCAGCGTCCAACATCATTACAGTCTTGTATTCAGTTCTTGGGGAAGATTGAGCTGCGATTCCTCCACAAACATTAAGACGCCTTATTGAAGGTGTCCACAGCAGATTTCAAACCGTCACAAATGCGAAGGGTAGACACATTGAGGCGTAGCGCCGTATACCGATCCTGCCTTGGAGGCAGTTAAGTGGGAGATGTGTCTCAGAGCTGGATAGCGACAGATGGTGACGCGAGACTGGACACGCACGTAGATTATGTATCAGCCGATAGAGGACAGTATTGGATAGTGACTGTGATTTAGTTTCGATTGTGCCCACTAGAGTGCACTAAAGTAATAGAATGTTTTTCATAAACTGTAGTAGTATTTTCATAAAGTGTTATTATGTCTCTTTGTGCATGTAAAATGTTATAAATGTGTTTTAGCAGTATGAATGATGCGTGAATGTTGTTTAAGATTAATATGAAGGTAATTGTTTAACGAGTTTGTAGTGTGATTTAGTGTGGGAGCATTTCGAAGAAGTATGGATGAGGACAAAGGAGGTTTCTGTAGAACAGATTTTTAAAGTAAGTTTATGGTAAAGGGAAAGTTAATTCAGGTATAAATAACAGTAGTAAATAACTTTATGCATAAACAAAACTTCAGCATATTAGATAATTACGTCGGTAAAAAGTGCAGTCGTTAGGTTTACTATTTTGCGATTGGTTATTGATGAAAAGCGCGGACTGACGCGGGAGAATGTTGTTTTGCTATTGGCTGTTGAGTTAACTGACCAATGGTAAAGCAATATCCTTCGCGCGCCTTTCTCTGCTGGTAGAGAAGACTTGGCGTATTGTAGAGAGGAGTCGGAGCCTAGCCATGAAACAGTTCGGACGTGTGTAGTAGTAGTTCCGATGGAAATGATAAGTTGCCGGATCTAGCAGTGTTTCATACATCAAAAGTGTTGTAAAGTGACGGCATAATTATTCCGATGGGCGTGTAGAAATTTCGGAATTTTTAAGTGAATTTTGTGACGAGAAAAGACAAATTCCGCGTGGCTTATTGAGCAGGTCGGTGGCTAAAAACTGTGACTGCATTAGGTACCGACAGATTTAATATTTGTCGAGCATTCTCAATCAAAAACAACCCGTATTTCGGTAGCTATTAGTGCGGGAAATGTAAACACCATAAACTTGCTAACGTGAGTGAAATGGATTGTGAGTGACTGTGTTAAGACTAACACGGGCTTGGCAGTGATACTTGTTCACCTAAGTTTCAGAATACATTAATTAAGGACAAAATTTACAACTTTTCATTTCGTGTGAAAACTTTCTCCCAAAACGTAGATTAGCTACTTTAATTGCAGCCTGGTTCACGTTGAAGTACAGTAGGTTTCGCTCGGCTTGCCTACTGATGATCTGCTGAGACAATGTTCACAGGTAGGTGCAGGTTCGCCGTATTAGGGACGGAAGGAACCGCGCCACCGCAACACCCCATAGTAATCTCCACTAATGTTAAAAATTAGGTGGACTGATAAGGTAAGGAATGAGGAAGATCTGCCCAGAATCGGAAAGGAAAGGAGTATGTGGAAAACACTGACAAGGAGAAGGAACCCGATGACAGGACATCTGCTGAGACGTCAGGGAATGGCTTCTATGGCACTGGAGGGAGCTGTAGAGGGTAGAAACTGTACAGGAAGACAGAGATTGGAATACATGCAGCAAATAATTGAGGATGAAGGTTGCAAGTGCTAGTCTGAGATGAAGAGGTTGGCACAAGAGAGGAATTCGTGGCGGTTCGCATCAAACCCGTCAAAAGACTGATGACTCAAAAAAAAAGGGGGTGTACGGATACTTTTGATCAGACAGTGTAAATCGAATTATCGTTTGCTCATGATAGGTAAAATATGGTATATTAAAGGTAATAGTGTACATATAAAATTATTCTCATTTATGCAGAGTAAAAGCAAAAGATGTAAGCAGCAACCTCTCAAGAATTACTAAATTAACTTATGTCTTATAATTTACTTCGTTGCTGTACGGAAGTATGAGGATTTCACAGCAAAATAGGACCATATTATTACAGCAGGGCAGTGCAGTGTCATGTATCCACACCCCGCAACTGAATCATATGTGGAAATGCTTACTGTACGTACTAAAAAATCGTAACACTACGGACACGAATAGTTTTAAGTATCATTTATCCAAACATCAAGCAAAGCTGTACTTTTACAGTGATCACTCTTTATGCTTTGTAATGAAGAGAACTGTGTTTGATGTGATTACCAGCCTTATTGCAGTCGCGAAAGACGTTCTCTCTAAGTCATAATACGTTCTAACTGCGACCGCTGACATCGGAATGTAAAAGCTAACCACTATTTTATTTTTTATTTCTTTCACGCTGATCGCCTGTTGCACAATATTTTCTTAAGAACTTGATATTTATTTTCTATTATGGAAAGAAACTTTTTGTGCAAACTTCGTGTTGTGATTTAAATAATCCTTACAGGAAAGCAGTGTGCATAAACGTATTGTAAAACAGCTGCTAGCCACTAAATTGACGAAATATTTAAATCAATTTATGGTTTTTGTCATTAACAGTTCAGAATCGTCAGTTCACTTTCAGACGACAGCAATGCGCCGGCCGTTGTGGCCGAGTGGTTCTAGGCGCTTTAGTCTGGAACCGCGCGACCGCTACGGTCGAAGATTCGAATCCTGCCTCGGGCATGGATGTGTGTGATGTCCTTAGGTTAGTTAGGTTTAAGTAGTTCTAAGTTCTAGGGGACTGATGACCTCAGATGTTAAGTCCCACAGTGCTCAGAGCCATTTTTGACAGCAATGCGTTTATGAAAGGTAACACAGATATTTTTTTTTGGTTGGGTGGTACCCCACAGTACAAAGCAGACGAAGTGAAAATTAAGCTAATTCCTATTCGCAAAGTGAAAACAACAGTAATATGTACAAAGAGCGTAAAAAAAATGAAACGTTTTCACTGGCACAATGACGCGACGAAGTATTTAAGACATGATCAACATGACTGCTCTTAAATGAACTCCAGATATCTGAAGATGAACTGACAGTTTGAAATTGATAATGACAATATAGCTATTTCACCAATTTAGTGGCTGTTAGCTGTTTCACAGCAACGAATTTTATTATAAAGGCATTGTTACCCTCCAAATTTCAGCTGCAAACAACGTACTCGTTTTGCTGTCTGGAGTGGAACAAGGGAAGTAGTTCACTGCAACCAGACTGAATATGTAATGCGGGTACTCACCTCATGCTGTAGGATCCGGTGGTGAGGTCGACCCCCAGGCCCGAGAGGCTCCCGTCCAAGTCGGCTGCTAGGTTGTCATCGATGTCCTCCACTTGCCAGCTACTCATCTTCTCTCCCCCACCCGTTCCTGAAACACCACAAACGCACACATTTTACTAACCACGAACACAGCAAGGAAAGAGTTTAACGTCATCAGCCTTTACAGACGGACCACTAGCTTGCTGGGCACGAATGGAAGACTGCATGCCGGCATTCGTATAAAATCATGCAGAGCAACTGCAGAACAATTTTTCCAGTGACTGGACTGGGGTTTAAATACAGCAATTTCTGTAAAATGAGAATTAATCACAGGCGAAACGCTAGTGAAACTGAACACGAGGTAAACAGCAGCACTTGGCAACCCAGAAAATTTCACAGTTTTCCACAGAGAATCAGAGTACAAACTTGACAGTGATGGCACTGACTGGCGCAGAATATCTCATACGCTGGAGGCGCCCAAGCACAATGAGAAGAGCACCAACGCCGGCCGAGAGCGAGCGATGGATGTGTGGGCCCGTCGCCAGGCAGATTTTCTTTGCTGGCTTTTTCCGGCACCAGCAGTCGCTCTTCCGGGCCACTCACCTTGTTCCGGAAATTTCCAGTTGCGAGCCATCTCCAGCAACGATAATAGAATTACCTAGACTGTGCAGCAGAAACGTGGCGGTTCTCAGTGTTGTACGATGTGGTTCATAGCACTCAGTCCTTGCATCTACATCTACACACTTTCTCCACTAGGTACCATAAGGTGCATGGCGGAGGATACCTTGTAGTACTACTGGCCATTCCTTTTCCTGTTCTACTCGCGAATGAAGCATGGGAGAAAAGACTGCGATTATGCCTCCGTACGAGACCCAATTGACACTGAAGACCCAAATAAACTGGTACACCTCCCTAATATCGTGTAGGGCCCCCACGAGAACGGAGAAGAGCCGCAAAACGACGTGGCATGGACTCGACTAATGTCTGACGTAGTGCTGGAGTGAATTAACTCCATGAATCCTGCAGAGCTGTCCATAAATCCGTAAGAGTACGAGGGGGGTGGAGATCTCTTCTGAACAGCACGTTGCAAGGCATCCCAGATATGCTCAATAATGTTCATGTCTTCTCAGTGTTCCTGGAACCACTCTGTATCAATTCTAGACCTGTGGGGTGTCGCATTGTCCTGCCGGAATTGCCCAAGTCCATTGGAATGCGCAATGGACATGAATGGATCAGACAGGATGCTTACGTACGTTTCACCTGTCAGAGTCGTATCTAGACGTATCAGGGGTCCCATATCACTCCAACTGCCCGCGCCCCACACTATTACAGAACCTCCTCCAGCTTGAACAGCCCCCTGATGACATGCAGGGTCCATGGAGTCATTAGGTTGGCTCCATACCCGTACACGTCCATCCGCTCGATACAATCTGAAATGAGACTCGTCCGAACAGGCAAACATATCTCCAGTCATCAATAGTCCACTGTCGGTGTTGACGGGCTCAGGCGAGGCGTAAAGATTTGCGTCGTGTAGTCATCAAGTGTACACCAGTGGGCATTCGGCTAAAAATGTCAACATCGATGATGTTTCGTTGAATGGCTCGCAGGCTGACACTTGCTGATGGCCCAGCATTGAAATCTACAGCAATCTGCAGAAGGGTTACACATCTGTCACGCTGAACGATTCTCTTCAGTCGTGTTGGTCCCGTTCTTGAAGGAACCTTTTCCGGCCGCAGCGACGTCGGAGATTTTATATTTTACAGGATTCCTGATACTCACGGTACACTCGTGAAATGGTCGTAAGGTAAAATCTCCACTTCATCGCTACCTCGGAGATGCTGTGTCCCATCTCCCGTGCGCCGACTATAACATCACATTCAAACTCACTTAAATCTTAATAACCTGCCATTGTAGCAGCAGTAACCGATCTAACAACTGCGCCAGACACTTGTCTTACGTAGGCGTTGCAGACCGCAGTGCGCGTTCTGTCTGTTAACGCATCTCTGTATGCCTATACCAGTTTCTTTGGCGCTTCAGTGTATCTTGTCTTCGCGCTCCTTGCGCGATATGTACGATGGCGGCAGTACAATCGTTCTTCAGTCGGCGCAAACGCCGGTTCGTGACATGTTTTTCCCTCCAAGGATTCTCATTTGATTTCACACAGCATTTTCATAATACTCGCGCGTTGATCGAACCTTCCGCTAAAAAATATTGAAGCACTTCTTTGAATTGCTTCGACATTTTCCTTTAATCCTACCTAGTGGGGATCCTAAACACTCGAGAAGCACTGAAGAAAGGATCACACTAGCATTCTGCAGGCTGCAACAAGACGGCATGGCTAAACTTTCACGAAACATTTCTCGGACGTAGAGGAAGAAAATACATAACATGGACATGGGTCCGGAAACGCTTTATTTTCATGTTACAGCTCATTTTCCACTTCTCTTCGTAACTGCATTCATCAGGGGATACACACAGAAACAGAACGTAACAGCATTGAATGTAACGTTTTCTTGCATGGTACCCACTTGGTTACAGTATGAAACATTTTCTTAAATGATACGTTGAAAATTCCCTCTGTTAGCAAGGATATATTCATCAACGCATCATCGCATTAAATCCCTGATGCGCTGATGTATCCCTGGAGAATCAACAAAGATTTTCTGTCAACGCTTGGACCAGCATTGGTCGTGACTGTTAGTGCACGTTCGTCCACGCACGCTCAACGGGGAAACGCTTTCTTTGAGAATACTCTACCTATCCTGCTAGAACGTGTACGACAAAAGATATAACCTATGTGATCAAAAGTATCCGGACACCCCAAAAAACCATACATTTTGATTATTAGGTGCATTGTGCTGCCACCTACTGTCAGGTACTCCGTATCAGCCACCTCAGTAGTCATGAGACATTGTGAGAGAGAGAGCAGAATGGGATGTTCCGAGGAACTCACGGACTTCGAACGTGGTCAGGTGATTGGGTGTCACTTGTGTCATACGTCTGTTCGCGAGATTTCCACACTCCTAAACATCCCTAGGTCCACTGTTTCCGATGTGATAGTGAAGTGGAAACGTGAAGAGACACGTACACCACAAAAAGCGTACAAGACGACCACTTCTGTTGACTGACAGAGCCCGCCGACATTTGAAGAGGGTCGTAATGTGTAATAGGTAAACATCTATCCAGTCCATCACACAGGAATTCCAAACTGGATACGGATCCACTGCAGTTATCATGGCAGTTAGGCAGGAGGCGAGAAAACATGGATTTCATGGTCGAGCGGCTGCTCATAAGCCACACATCACGCCGGTAAATGCCAAAGGACGCCTCGCTTGGTGTAACGAGCTAAACAATGGACGATTGAACAGTGGAAAAACGTTGTGTGGAGTGACGAATCACGGTACACAATGGCGATCTGATGGCAGGGTGTGGGTATGGCGAATGCCCGATGAACGTCATTTGCCAGCGTGTTTAGTGCCAATAATAAAATTCGCAGCCGGTGGTGTTATGGTGTGGTCGTGTTTTTCATGGAGGGGGCTTGTACCCCTTTTTGTTTTGCGTGGCACTATCACAGCATAGGCCTACATTGATGTTTTAAGCACCTTCTTGTTTTCCACTGTTGAAGAGCAATTCGGGTATGGCGATTGCAACTTTCAACACGATCGAGCACCGTTCATAATGCACGGCCTGTGTCGGAATGGTTACATGACAATAAGACCCCTGTAATGGATTGGCCTGCACAGAGTCCTGACCTGAATCCTGTAGAACACCTTTGGGATGTTTTGGAAAGCCGACTTAGTGCCAGGCCTTACCGACCGACAGCGATACCTCTCCACAGCGCAGCACTCCGTGAAGAATGGGCTACCATTCCCCAAGAAGCTTTCCAGCACATGATTGAACGTATGCCTGCGAGAGTGGAAGTAGTCATCACGGCTAAGGGTGGGCCAACACCATATAGAATTCCAGCATTACCGATGGAGGGCGCCCCGAACATGTTAGTCATTTTCAGCCAGGTGTCCGGATACTTTTGATCACACAGTGTACGTCACGCACGATGGACTTGCTACTGATTTCCGTGTCAATGTCCGTGGGCTTCTAAATAACAGATTCCGTGACAGATGGATAGGTAGCGGTGGACCAATTCTTTAGCCTCCACTTTGTCCATTAGATGTTTCTTTAAGGGGGCATTTCAAACCTCTTGTCTACCGTAACGAGGTACAAAATGCACAAAATCTTCGTGCACACACCTTGAAAGGCTGTGAAACAGTATGCAGTTCTCCAGGTATACATCACCGCATCAAGGATTTAATGCGACGGCGAGTTCATGTATGTATCGTTGCTAACGGAGGGCTTTCGAATATTTCATTTAGGAAGGTGTCTTATACCGTAACCGAGACAGTATGGTGAACATTTCGTGTAAGATAGGTATCATGCAGTGCTTGTACGTTCTGTTTGTTTCCCATGATTTGAGAAATCTTTCACGCAGGAGGATCGTACGAACATACCGCCGTTTGAGTCTCGTACAGATTCCCGTATGGAGGACATAGTGATAGACATCTCTGGGGTTGTGAAGCAGCTGAATGGGTTGAAAATAAATAAATCGCCAGGTCCTGATGCGATCCCAATTCGGTTTTACAGAGAGTACTCTACTGCATTGGCTCCTTACTTAGCTTGCATTTATCGCGAATCTCTTGTCCAACGTAAAGTCACGAGCGACTGGAAAAAAGCGCAGGTGACGCCTGTATATAAGAAGGGTAGAAGGACGGATCCTCAAAATTACAGACCAATATCCTTAACATCGGTTTGTTGCAGGATTCTCGAACATATTCTCAGTTCGAATACAATGAATTTCCTTGAGACAGAGGAGTTGCTGTCCACGCACCAGCACGGCTTTAGAAAGCATCGCTCCTGCGAAACGCAACTCGCCCTTTTTTCACATGATATCTTGCGAACCATGGATGACGAGTATCAGACGGATGCCATATTCCTTGACTTCCGGAAAGCGTTTGACTCGGTGCTCCACTGCAGACTCCTAACTAAGGTACGAGCATATGGGATTGGTTCAAAATATGTGAGTGCCTCGAAGACTTCTTAAGTAATAGAACCCAATACGTTGTCCTCGATGGGGAGTGTCCATCTGAGGTGAGGGTATCATCTGGAGTGTCCCAGGGAAGTGTGGTAAGTCCGCTGTTGTTTTCTATCTACATAAATGATCTTTTGGATAGGGTGGATAGCAATGTACGGCAGTTTGCTGATGATGCTGTGGTGTACGGGAAGGTGTCGTCGTTGAGTGACTGTAGGAGGATACAAGATGTCTTGGACAGGATTTGTGATTGGTATAAAGAAAGGCAGCTAACTCTTAATATAGATAAATGTAAATTAATGTAGATGAATAAGAATAAAAATCCCATAATGTTTGAATACTCCATTAGTACTGTGGCGCTTGACACAGTCACGTCGATTAAATATTTGGGCGTAACATTGGAGAGCGATATGAAGTGGGACAAGCATGTAATGGCAGTTGTGCGGAAGGTGGATAGTCATCTTCGGTTCATTGGTAGAATTTTGGGAAGATATGGTTCATCTGTAAAGGAGACCGCTTATAAAACACTAATACGACCTATTCTTGAGTACTGCTAGAGCATTTGGGATCCTATCAGGTCGTATTGAGAGAGGACATAGAAGCAATTCAGAGGCGGGCTGCTAGTGTGGACTAGTTGAATCTAAAGTGAGGCACGTTATAGGCAATTTGGAACGCAATCAGCATATAACATTAGCACACGCGAACCCAGAGTGCTTCCCTCCTCTTGATGCTGAACCCGGTGTATTCTGTTCCATGTGGTTCATTGGACTTGTTTTTGCCACAACTGAGAATTTAAATGTTGATCTCACATACGACATTCAGTCATTCACTAACTCCGTTCACAGACAAGCAGCACAGATAAAGATGTTGAAGGATGGGATGAAAATAGGAGCACGCCATGTAAAAAGGAAACAATTACATTGTTACTGGTAGGTTTGATAATCACGCGAGTGTTACGGAAATGCTTCAGGAACTCGGGTGGGAGTCTCTGGAGAAAACAAGGTGTTCTTTTCGTGAACCACTGCTGAGGAAATTTAAAGAACCAGCATTTGAGGCTGACTGCAGTACAATTTTACTGCCGCCAACTTATATTTCGCGGAAAGACCACAAAGATAAGATAAGAGAGATTAGAGCTCGTACAGAGGCATATAGGCAGTCGTTATTCCCTCGTTCTGTTTGGGAGTGGAACAGGGAGAGAAGATGCTAGTTGTGGTACAAGGTTCCCTCCGCCACGCACCGTATGGTGGATTGCGGAGTATGTATGTAGATGTAGATGATTAATGCGATTACGAAAAGAAGTATAAAATGAGCTCTAACATGGAAATAAAGTGTTACCCCATACCTTTTTGTTACACCTTTGCTGGGTTTCTCTCAAAAAACCGTTGTCGACTCCACCTTACGTGCTCGTTCCATTTCATATGGCTTTCCAACGTCACGCCTGGATGTTTAATCGACGTAACTTTATCAGGCAGTACACCACTAATACTTTAGTGGAACATTACAGGTTTATTTTTCCTACTCAACTTACGTTTTTATAATCTTGAAGCAAACTGCCATCCATCTCACCATATAGAAATTCTGTCTACGTTACACTATGTCCTCCTACAGTCAGTCAACGACGACACTTTACAGAACTCTACCTAAGATCACCTCGACCGGTTACAGCTAAGAAGGAGAAATATCCAGACATCTATAGCATGCAGTACGCTACACTGGACGACGGATAATCACCACAGACAAACTTATTTCTGGGTGTTCAGGATGAAAGCGTAGAAGAACTTCTAATGCTATAAATACACTGAAATAGAGATATGCACATATATACATTGCGTTAGTATGGCGTACACAAAGCTCAAAACAGTAGTGCATTGGCGGAGCTGTCACTTATACTCAGTTGATTCATGTGAAAAATTTTCCAGCCTGATTATGGCCGTACGACGGGAATTAATAGACTTTGAACGCGGAATTGTAGTTGGAGCTAGACGTATGGGTCATTCCATTTCGGAATTCGTCAGGGAATTTACTATTCAGAGATAGACAGTGTCAAGAGTGTGCCAAGAATAACAAATTTCAGCCATTACACATCAGCACGGACAACGCAGTGGCCGGCGGCCTTTGCTTAACTACCGAGAGCAACGGTGTTTGCGTAGAGTTGTCAGTGCTAACAGACAAGCAACACAACGTGAAATAACTGCAGAAATCAATTCGGGACGTACGACGAACGTATTCATTAGGACAGTGCGACTGAATCTGACGTTAATGGGCTATGTCAACAGACGGCCGACGCGAATGGCTTTGCTAACAGCACGACATCGCCTGCAGCGCCTCTCCTGGGCTCTTGACCATATGTTTTTGACCGTAGACGACTGCAAAACCATGGCCTGGTCAGAAGTGTCCCGATTTCAGTTGGTAAGAGTTGGTGGTAGGGCTCGAGTGTGGCTCAGACTCCAAGAAGCCATGGTCCCAAGTTGTCAATAAGGCACTGTGCAAGCTGGCCACGCCATAATTGTTCACGACTGATTTGTAGAACATTCTGGACACTTTCGGCGTATGATTTGGCCATCCAGATCGCCCGACATGAAATCCATCGAACATTTATGTGACATAATCTAGAGGTCAGATCGTGCACAAAATTCTGTACTCGCAATACTTTTGCAATTATGGACGCCTACAGAAGCATGGCTCAACATTTCTGCATGGGACTTCCTGAGCATATCTATTACGCTTTCACATCGTCTAAAATGACCCGTTACACACCTCTGATTGCCGGCCGGTGTGGCCGTGCGGTTCTAGGCGCTTCAGTCTGGAAGCGCGTGACCGCTACGGTCGCTGCTGAGTCCATGCCACGTCGAGTTGCTGGACTACGCTGCCAGAAGAAGATCCGACACGATATTGGGAGGTACCCCATCAGTTTTCTCACTTCATTGTAAACTGTATATAGACCATTTACGGAAAGCAGTAAGAAACGCAGATTGTTCCCTGACGAGGTTTTATGTTTACACAATGGTGCCATTGTCGTGCGATTAAGGAAATGCATAACGACTTAGACAGTATTCCCATTTGGTGGATTGAGTGGAGGCCTTTCTAAATGCTGATGGATGCAGGAGAATGCCAACCAACATGGGAAAGGTACAAGATAAGTGGTTCACTTCGAGAGTGCGTAAGTGCATTTAAATATATAAGGGTAATACTATTAATCACTATTATACAGAACGAAGATGTAACATTAATAGTAGGGAAGGCGAAGGAGCATTTTGGGGAGAATGGGGTGTTGTAACGGAAACCGCATACTAAACGCTAGTGTGATCAATTCTCGAGTATGGCTGCAGTATGTTCTGGTGATGGATGTGAAAAGAATCAGAGGTGTGTGGCTCAAATGGCTCAGAGCACTATGCGACTTAACTTCTGAGGTCATCAGTCGCCTAGAACTTAGAACTAATTAAACCTAACTAACCTAAGGACATCACACACATCCATGCCCGATGCAGGATTCGAACCTGCGACCGTAGCGGTCACGCGCTTCCAGACTGAAGCGCCTAGAACCGCACGGCCACACCGGCCGGCAATCAGAGGTGTGTAACGGGTCATTTTAGACGATGTGAAAGCGTAATAGATATGCTCAGGTAACTTCATTGGGAATCACTGGTATAAAATGGACGCTGTTTTCGGGAAACCCTGTTGGATAAATATAGAGAACAAGTATTTGAGTAAGACTATGCGACAGCTCTGCTGCCTCTATCGGATATTTCGAGTAGGTACCATTACAATAAGATTGACGAGATTGGGGTGTGCAGCGGGGTCAATATTACCACGAAGTACACTCTGCCTCGCACAGTGGCTTTCGGCGTGGGTAATTAGATGATTTTAAGAAATATTCACTCAGAATATGAACTGACGTACATTACACAGTACATAGGTTGTGCGAGTTCCGTAATGGTTGGTTGGTTGGTTGGTTGGGGAAGGAGACCAGACAGCGTGGTCATCGGTCTCATCGGATTAGGGAAGGAAGTCGGCCGTGCCCTTTCAGAGGAACCATTCCGGCATTTGCCTGGAATGATTTAGGGAAATCACGGAAAACCTAAATCAGGATGGACGGACGCGGGATTGAACCGTCGTCCTCTCGAATGAGTTCCGTAATGGGTTCCAAGAATATTTTGCTAAACTGCATAACGCAGTCCTCACCAATTTAAGCTAATCTCCAAATCGTGTCAAATTTGCAATCCACATCCGCTGCTGTTAGACTTAAGGACACCATCTGCGTTCCTACTCCCCAAGTTATCTCACCGTGTGTTGAGGAGGAGAGATAGTGTGGTAGTATAATGTATTCCAATTCCTACACCATTCCCGATGGTGCGCGGAAGGAATGGCCTAATTTACCTATTTTTATCGTCCTACGTACGTACGTCATCAAAAAATTCCGAAAGAAATCGTGCAACATTTTCGTGTTTGTTTCAGCGTTTCCTGCAAGTGATTTTTGAGCTGACTTGTGACATACTCGTTAAAGCCAAACAAAACCACGGGGGAAAATGCAGCTCTTTTTATTGTTTTTTTTTCTTTTTTCTTAATCGTGACTGATACGCATCTCTTCCAGTGCAGCTAACTCAGGGGATATGTAACGCAAGTGCTATGCAAGCAACCTCTGTGACACAACTAGAGTTTCTAAAAGTTATTCTAATTATTCTCTGACTGTCATTTATTTTCCCAACCAATATATTTATATGGCCGTGCCATATAAAATTTTTGGGAAAGACACGTTAAATATTTGACCGTTGTGGTTGACACTAATGGCTTATCGCACACAGCAAAGCCGAACACTTGAAAATCTTTACGATTGTGACCTACATTATGTGACCAAAA
Source organism: Schistocerca serialis cubense (assembly GCF_023864345.2). Classification (NCBI taxonomy): domain Eukaryota; kingdom Metazoa; phylum Arthropoda; class Insecta; order Orthoptera; family Acrididae; genus Schistocerca; species Schistocerca serialis. The sequence goes on along the minus strand of NC_064640.1, from coordinate 888,055,023 downwards.
GTATCCGGACACCCCAAAAAACCTAAAAAAATTTTATTCTGTTCCCAATAACGGTTGAGATAATATATGTCATGTATACTACTCGGTCGACTTTCTCGCTTTGCTGACCCAAGTTGCAACCCTCTGCCGCAGCAGACATGGTTTCGTCGCCATGGTGACTTTGCTGAGAAATAAATATGCAGACATGAAGAATAAAGATGTAGAATGCTAATAAAATTTGTTTCATTTAAAAATCTTTAAGAGTTCTCACACAAAAAAATTCGGAGGCATTACTTTTCAGTGCGCCCTTGTATTTATCAACAGGTAAAATCATACTCAGCTTTGGACATAAGCTTCTTAGCTTCTTAAATCATGGTGTAGCACAGAGACATGCTACAGGGATGGCTGTGGCTATATAAGGCGAATCTACTAAAACAGTCACGCCTTTTATTTTGTGAACGGCTCAAGATATCTAAACTAGTAGTAGGTTTTCAGAAAATGACAGTAGGCAAAGGGGAACGTAATACTGTCGCATAGCCAATACGCTTAACTGCTGTATCATCCGAGGTAATAATGCGAGTACGGTTTTTAAATGATATACTTTAATGACATTCGAAAACCCTTGAAAAGACGAGTACAGTGATACAACGCTCGTTTATGTTCGCTTTGAAATTTTTCGTATAAGTATCCGAAAAATGTTCTAAACCGTCGTCATATGCAGCAGGAAGAAAGGTCTACGCTGCTAAGACAAAATGTATTTCCTCTTGGTTCTATACGACATATATAGAGTCAGCTACGATTGTTGTAAAAGGAACTGCGAGTATGTGCTAACTTCTAGTGTATCAGAAAGGGTCTAGGAAAACCACTTGAAATGCGTGTACAAATTCATATTTAAGTAGAGAACTTTTGTGGAAACAAGTAAACTGTCGAAAGGCTTGATACAATGGTGAAGCTTACCGCGAGAGCACCGCTTGGCGGTGTTTATATGGCAATAGCCGATTCCCACAGCATTGTTTTCACTTTTATCATGTTTCTTGAATATTTTTGCGGGAAGTTTAGACGACAACGTTAACAATCCTTACACCAATGTACTCGTCGTATCAAGAAGTTTCTAACGCCGTTAAAGAGTACATCGTTCCATTAAAAAGTTCTTGCTTTATTATCTCAGATGACAAGGAGTATTAAATAATTAAGTTGAAACAGGGTCCACAGCCGTAATAAACTTCTTGAAACAAGTAAATTTCCCGCATTGGCTGTTATACAGGGGTTGGGTTGGGTTGTTTGGGGGAGGAGACTAGACAGCGAGGACATCAGGTTTCATCGGATTAGGGAAGGACGGGGAAGGAAGTCGGCCGTGCCCTTTCAAAGGAACCATCCCGGCATTTGCCTAGAGCGATTTAGGGAAATCACGGAAAACCTAAATCAGGATGGCCGGACGCGGGATTGAACCGTCATCCTCCCGAATGCGAGTCCAGTGTGCTAGCCACTGCGCCACATCGCTCGGTGGCTGTTATACATATTCATTTCATTTTTATTTTATGTACTACGACGATTCGGCTGTGTAACTATTTTCAGGCGAAATGTATAAAACGCAGGGAGTATACGACCCGGGACAACCGGGAGATCCGGGAAAAACCCGGGAATTTTTTCATCCGGGAGAAAACCGGGAAAAACCCGGGAATTTTTTAGAATTCCGGGAATTTTTCGTTATTTTAGGTTTCAGTTAAATTTTTGTAATCTCGACTGGTAAGAATCGATACTCTAACAAAGGATATTACTCTATCCCGCTACTGCAGAATAATACTACAACAATAAAACGTGAACGAGAAAAAAATATGAAAATAAAACATAAATTGCAAAGGAAATGTGCCATATACAACAACAAAACACAGTGCTCATACAAACGTTTGCCAACAGCAAAATGTGTCGAAGACCTTAGGAAGACTATGCAGTGCTTCATAACAACAAAATGTCTCCGATGAGCGTGACGTCACAACGGTTTAACTAGATTCGTTATAGCAGTTACGAGTGGGCTCATGCGCATGCGCAGTTGAGTGGCGGGACAAACCGATGTATCTGACCCGAATGACAATTACGGAGGGAGGAGGGGGCGCCAAATTCATATTCTTGAGAAGAAATAAATCATGTTTCACAAAGAGCCTAGCATCCAGCGCACGTTGGACTATCGATTACTCATGATTTTGAAACGCATCCCTGTTGGTTTTTGAACACACTCTGTAAGTTGATTTCTGAATGAATCATAAGTTAATTTTTGAATGCGTTCCTAGTGTACGTGATGTCTGTCAGGGGAATCCTCGTCGCATCTAGAAATAAACTTTCCTGCAAGCAAAAGGGGACCGGGTTATACGAGCTGAGCGGAGTAATGCCGAACGAGTGAACGCCAACCGCTCGCTGTCTGATTATGTGGTTGATTGAGTTTGGAATGATCAGCTATGTTATAATTACTAGCGAAATCCATAGAGTCAGACTACCAGAGTGGAAATAAACGACTAACAGGAATAACAGGTAAGAAAGATTACGTATTATCTTCTCGGTGTATCCAAGAAAATGAAATTTTGTCAGAAAATTTTTGGCCAGATCGCTACACTTGTAAGGGCCAGCTGTACAGTCCCCGTCTAGCAGCCGCTTAACTTCTGTTCTGGAAGTAGCGCGGAAAGTGGTATGCACGAACATAACAACGCCTAACCGGAGAATAATCAGGGATAACTAAACCGGTGATTCTGACAGGGTTAGTGAAGTTAACCAGCGACTAAATTTTGACAAATGCAGGAATAGTTCCAGAATTAGTCATGACAAGATTGTTTGTTAGAACGATGAAGGAGAAGAAACGGGGACATCACACCAATTAGGGAAGAATATGACGATTCCAAAATGGCTCTGAGCACTACGGGACTTAACATCTGTGGTCATCAGTCCCCTAGAACTTAGAACTACTTAAGCCTAACTAACCTAAGGACATCACACACATCCATGCCCGAGGCAGGATTCGAACCTGCGACCGTAGCAGTCGCGCGGTTTCGGACTGAGCGCTAGACCACCGCGGCCGGCATGACGATTCCAAATTTAAGTAAAAATCTCGTACTACTACTATTCGATCTCATGCTCGAGAAACTGGGGCGTATGAATGAAATGTGAAACTATTTTTTAAAATTAAACTATTTGCTTGTAGTAGGCCTAATAGGCATTTTATGTTGGCCTTCGTGAATTATATTCTGTCGTGTTATAAAGATGACTATTTGTGCAAAAACAGTCTCGTTTATTTGGTGTGTGTTACAATTTCTGCAGTGTTAGAAATACCTATTTTGTTTTATCTTGCAGACAGTGACAAAATAAACGTAATCAGATCTAGAAACCACACCAGTCATGGGTAGTATTTGTATTAACAGCTTTCGCAGTATTACACAACGATATTTCGGCCTCTTTTCTTTTATGACATAACGTAAGATCTTTTAATGTTTTACACATACTGACATACGGGCTTCCTGCGTCATCGTAGCTGCCAAAGCGCGATGGCGCCTATTACCTGGCGCTCTCTGACGACTACTGAAACGAACCTATTTCTAACAGGTCGCGGGAAAATATAGCGAATGGTGGTTTGAAAAACGTTACTTTCAACGCAAATTTCCTCTTTCGCAAGTGGAACTATGTGTAAGAATGTTCGATGAATTCCTTAAATCACAGAGCGTTTGATGACGAGCCATTAGAAGTATTTCGAGCCCAGATCAGACAATCGTGTCGTTATTATGAGCAAATTGATGTAGTGCTACGGGAAGCTCTCGCTCCTCTGCGGTAGCTAATTTATTTGTGGAAAACTTTGAGAACAAGTCACAGGACTCGGCTAAAAATTTTGCTGGTACATTTGTGTGATGTATCTTAAAGTGTAACACGGGCAAGAAAAATCAACATTATATGTGAAAGCTTAGCTTCTGTTGCAGCTTATTAACCTTAGAGACAAATGTTGTACGTGAAAGCTTTTCTTTTCTTGTAGCAACACTATGTATATTAATTTAAAACATTAACTTTTCCTGTTTGTGTATCCGCGCTACTTAACAGTGATGTTGCTATTAGCGGACTACATCACGTGTCCTACGCTTTGAATATCTGCTGTCATTGACTGGCGGGATCACGTGACATGAGCAATGACTCACTTACAAAAGCGTATCGCAATCTCGATTACACGGTTCGGAAAGTAACATGCGGTGTTTGGTGGGATTCGAATTTATACTTTCGTGATACGAAAATATACAGCGCACATATTGCTGAAAAAAAAACACCTTTCCAAAAGGGGTTTTCTTCCCTGAGTTTCGTTTTTTAAAGTGCCGGGAAATTCTACGCCCATGTATAAAAACATAACCATTCAAAGAATTGATAAGTTTTACAGTTCCAAGGGAAAATATACTGTCACTTAATAACACGGAAAAACTGTGTTTTCATCCGGGAGAAAGTGTATTTTTAACCAGGAAATCCGGGAAAAATCCGGGAATTTTTTTTCCTTGTCCACGTATACACCCTGAAAACGTTAACTACGTATAATGTGGTCTTCAATAATGTAAGTTCATAGGTAGTACGTAGTGGGCCGGACATGAGAAACATTATATCTCGTAAGATCGCTGGTAAATTTATCTCATTGATAAGGACATTTCACTATAGCAGTGAACATACTAGGTATAGACGCAAAGCTAATTCAACATATCTTGGTGTTGGGAGAGAGAAGCTGAACGACGACTACGGAACACATGCGTTATGCGCGTCACACGAATTGCATCACGCTCCTTAATAGATCAACCACATGGAATTTCTCACACACACACACACACACACACACACACACACACACACCCGCGCGCGCGCTCGTACACGCACACGCACGCACGCACGCACGCAAACACACACACACACACACACACACACACACACACACACACACACACAAGGACATTATGACCGATATGGATACTAGCCACGCTTGCCAGCAAAGGTGCATGTTGCATAACGCCAAGAATTCCATTGCAATACGGGGGAAGTACGAAAGGTTTGGGTTTAATGTTTACTCAACAGCAAGGTAATTACAGATGATCGATAAGTTCGAATTTGACTTGGATGAAGAAAGAAACAGCTCAAAATGTGCTTTTTCCTTTAGCGGTACAGGGAAAGCACAGAACCTTAAATAAACAACTGGTACACTAATAGCATTTACATTAAGAGAACAGGGTATGTTATCTATATACAGAAAAAATAGGTCCTATGTATAACGCGTAAGAGACCATTCGTTTAATATTATTCTGTATTCACTCGAAATTTAATCATTTTACGCGTTCATTTTGTTTCGGGTAATTTAATTTCAAAATTAAAGAGCGCACGATAGAAAATATTCCATGGATACTAAACGCACAAAATAAGTAGATGAAACAAATAATATAAATTTGAATTTAATGTGAGCGCACTTTATGACATGAGCGTTCTTCGGGGATATGAAGTGCCACGCAAAATGAAAAAAGGAAACTTTCAGTTACGGAGACCCCTTCATTTACTTTAAGAGCCGTAAACCTCGTCAACTCAGATCCTCACAAAATGGAGAATAAACACATACAGCCACAATGTATAACAAGAAACTAAAAACGAAACTAATAACACATTCTTTTAAAGAAAGTAACGCCAGCTGTAGCTTAGTTACTAGCCTCCAGCCGGCTGCTGTGGCCGAGCGGTTCTAGGCGTTTCAGTCTGGAACCGCGCGGCCGCTACGGTCGCAGGTTCGAATCCTGCCTCGGGCATGGATGTGCCTGATGTCCTTAGGTTAGCTAGGTTTAAGTAGGTCTAACTTCTAGGGGACTGATGACCTCAGATGTTAAGTCCCACAGTGCTCAGAGCCATTTGAACTAGCGTCCAAAAGAATTCCAGACATGGAAATCCACAGATTCCATATAAAATATTGACAGTTGTGCATATATAGAAAGAGAATAAGTGTTTTACCACAGAAAGTAATTAGCACTCATTACTTTTCCACATATGCACAACTGAGAAGATTTTATATATAATATGTGGTTTTCCATGTCTGAATTTGTTATTAAACCTGAATAATATTAATGCTTTTCATAGGTAAAAGGTTGTAAATTAACGAGAGCGGTAGTGTTAACAAAGAAGGATTAATACAGCTCTATGTCACGCATTTAAAAAAAAAAGTTTTGAAAACGAGACAACAACCATAACCAATGCGACGGTCTTTTGACTGTCTGCCCCAAGTAGTCTTCTCCAGCCTATCATCGAGGTAAAGAAATCAGAGAAATAGATGGACAGATAGATAGACAGATAGATAGATACGTAGATAGAGAGAATTGATGAAGGAAAACCATTACTGGAAGTTTCAGTTCGAAAATGAAAATATCACTATAACTACACGTATGGGTAGCACCTTGCGTTCGTCACGAGTGTTCATATCCTGTCAGTTTCACTTGCAGGCGGCTCTAGGATGCCTGCACCATGCAACGTCCTTCTTCAGGAGATCTATAGTTTCGAGATTGCACAGATTAATGAACTACAGATACGTTACCTACCCGGACAGCTGTGTGTGTTAAAGCGTCGATTACGGGACGGGGAGGTGCGCCGCCCCCGAAGCAAATCCGTTCGGCGAATTAACGACGAGGGTCGATGTTCCAGCCAGCATTGCTCTGGTTTTTAGGCGGTTTCCAGCATCCCAATAGGTGAAGACGGGGCTGATACTTAACTCCCGCCTCAGTTACAAGATTCGCAAATATTTAGAGAACTTTAGCTCGCTTTGACAAGAATAACGCTATATGCAGACACTTGGGGCACACTTATTCCGTCCCGGGGGAGTAACGGTGTGGCGACGGCCCTTAAATTAACTATACTAGATTCGTAAATAACCATGCCGACTCTGCCCCGATGCGGGGCAAAGACAGAAGAAGAAGAAGATGATGACTAAGAAGAATTAACTACGGATACGATCATTTAAATGGCAGTAATATGACGAGTCTCTTACAGAGAGCAGACTCTGTGGAACAGTTCTGGATGATGGACCTTGCCTTCATAGTGGTTACTACACTGGTGTCCAAAATTAAACCAACAAACATCTATTTCCCAGTGTTGCGTCTAATTCACGTCATAATCATACAAAGGGTCAACAGATGTCCTACAATCGTATTCCGCACGGACGATGGCATTCTGATCAATGGACGACCACGTCAACGATGACGAAAAGGCACCTACCAAACGCGGTAGTGTTTGCCAGGTAGTACCACATCCACAATTGCTGTATACAGGGTGTTACAAAAAGGTACGGCCAAACTTTCAGGAAACATTCCTCACACACAAATAAAGAAAAGATGTTATGTGAACATATGTCCGGAAACGCTTAATTTCCATGTTAGAGCTCATTTTAGTTTCGTCAGTATGTACTGTACTTCCTAGATTCACCGCCAATCGGCCCAATTGAAGGAAGGTAATGTTGACTTCGGTGTTTCTGTTGACATGCGACTCATTGCCCTACAGTACTAGCATCACATCAATACGTAGCATCAACAGGTTAGTGTTCATCACGAACGTGGTTTTGCAGTCAGTGCAATGTTAACAAATGCGGAGTTGGCAGATGCCCATTTGATGTATCGATTAGCACGGGGCAATAGCCGTGGCGCGGTACGTTTGTATCGAGACAGATTTCCAGAACGAAGGTGTCCCGACAGGAAGCGTTCGAAGCAATTGATCGGCGTCTTAGGGAGCACGGAACATTCCAGCCTATGACTCGCGACTGGGGAAGACCTAGAACGACGAGGACACCTGCAATGGACGAGGCAATTCTTCGTGCAGTTGACGATAACCCTAATGTCAGCGTCAGAGAAGTTGCTGCTGTACAAGGTAACGTTGACCACGTCACTGTATGGAGAGTGCTACGGGAGAACCAGTTGTTTCCGTACCATGTACAGCGTGTGCACGCACTATCAGCAGCTGATTGGCCTCCACGGGTATACTTCTGCGAATGATTCATCCAATAATGTGTCAATCCTCATTTCAGTGCAAATGTTCTCTTTACGGATGAGGCTTCATTCCGACATGATCAAATTGTAAATTTTCACAATCAACATGTGTGGGCTGACGAGAATCCGCACGCAATTTTGCAATCACGTCATCAACACAGATTTTCTGTGAACGTTTGGGCAGGCGTTGTTGGTGATGTCTTGATTGGGCCCCATGTTCTTCCACCTACGCTCAATGGAACACGTTATCATGATTTCATACGGGATACTCTACCTGTGCTGCTAGAACATGTGCCTTTACAAGTACGACGCAACATGTGGTTCACGCACTATGGAGCTCCTGCACATTTCAGTCGAAGTGTTCGTACGCTTCTCAACAACAGATTCGGTGACCGATGGATTGGTAGAGGCGGACCAATTCCATGGCCTCCACGCTCTCCTGACCTCAACCCTCTTGACTTTCATTTATGGGGGCATTTGAAAGCTCTTGTGTACGCAACCCCGGTACCAAATGTAGAGACTCTTCGTGCTCGTATTGTGGACGGCTGTGATACAATACGCCATTCTCCAGGGCTGCATCAGCGTATCAGGGATTCCATGCGACGGAGGGTGGATGCATGTATCCTCGCTAACGGAGGACATTTTGAACATTTCCTGTAACAAAGTGTTTGAAGTCACGCTGGTACGTTCTGTTGCTGTGTGTTTCCATTCCATGATTAATGTGATTTGAAGAGAAGTAGTAAAATGAGCTCTAACATGGGAAGTAAGCGTTTCCGGACACATGTCCACATAACATATTTTCTTTCTTTGTGTGTGGGGAATGTTTCGTGAAAGTTTGGCGGTACCTTTTTGTAACACCCTGTATAGAGTCACAGACGGTGCAGTATGGCACAAAGAAGACCCGTACCCAGACTCTCTGTGGTGGAGGGCCATAAGAGGAATGGAAACAGGACACCTGAGGGTGAAAATACCACTAAAATTGTAAGGTTCTTTTATTTAGAACACGACCGGTTTCGGGCTCTTATACGCCCATCTTCAGGTGTCCTAACCTGGTGCTGTGACCCCGAGCGCTGCGGTGGACGAGTACAAGATGTGGTGTGCTGCCAGCGAGCGCAGGACAATCGCAAACTGGCCCTAAGGCTTAATGTGAATCGTTCTGTCGTTTCTCTGATGAGGCGACAATTTATAGAGACCGAAACAGTATCCCGAAGACCAAGGCAGGGCCGACCACGTGTGATATCAAAAAGAAAGGACCGTTATTTGGCCGTAAGGGCATGATGGTACCGCCTTAGTACTGCACGGCAACTGGCATCGGACCTTGTAGCATCGCCTGGACGTGTTGTATCGAGACAAACGGTGTACAGAAGGCTTCGGCAGAGTAGGATTTATTGTTGGAGACCTTCTGTATGGCCGGCCGAAGTGGCCGAGCGGTTCTAGGCGCTTCAGTCTGGAACCGCGCGACCGCTACGGTGTGTGATGTCCTTATGTTAGTTAGGTTTAAGTAGTTCTAAGTTCTAGGGGACTGATGACCTCAGCAGTAAAGTCCCATAGTGCTCAGAGCCATTTGAACCATTTTTGAACCTTCTGTATGTGTACCTCTGGTGTGTCTTCACAGAAGAGAACGTCTAGAGTGAAGTCAACATGCCACCTGGACGGTCAAACATTGGACCATTGGTCTTTTCGCAGATGAATCCCGATCTGGTCTGGAGAGTGATTCTCGACGCATTCGCGTCTGGAGGGAAAGTGGGACACGATTTCGGAATCCACACATTGGGGAAAGAGACCGATATCGAGGACGATCCTTAATGTTGTGGACAGGGATTATGTTGATCACTCTAACACCTGTTCATGAAATTGTACGGATGAATCGGCAAGGTTTAACTGCTGTCAGGCATCGCGACGAGATCTTGGGATCTCATGTGCGGTTGTTGTAAGGTGGTGTGGGCCCAGACCTCGAATTGATGGACGATAATGCTCGACCTCACAGGACACAGATGGTTGATGTTTTCTTGGAAACGGAAGATACTGCATGCATAACGTGGCCTGCTCGCCCTATCCATTTGAATCCCATAGAGCATGTCTTAGATGTGCTAGGGAAGCAAGTTGCATCATGTCAGCATCCACATACCACTCTCCAAGACTTCCGAGCAGCTCTGCTGGAAGAATGGGCGTTAATGCCTCAACATGAGACTGATGCCATCACTCACAGCATGTCCCGTCGTTGTCAGACCTGTATTGCTGCCAAATGTGGTAACACCCCACGCTGAGCACATTAACCAGTTGTCGGAATATATGTGTGTGTGTGTGTGTGTGTGTGTATATATACAAATCCATTAAGTTGGAGAAAACTAAGAAAATTTTTGTCTACCGTTATGCATGTTGCAGTTGTTTACGTTCTGCGTTCTTTACATTGTTTCTACTTTACTCTCACCTGTTTACACTGTTTTGCGGCAAAATAAATACAATCTTGTAAAATTTCCGTTTGTTGCTTTATTTTTGGGTACCAGCGTACATACAGTCTCCATATAATGACCGTCTGGTCGTGGAAGAAGCAAAATATTAGTACTTTGGCCTTCTCGTTCTTAGAGAATCTATTCCCTCACCAGCTCCATTGGAGATACGAACAATAGTATCAATTTTCCATCAAGGTAATTCGGGCGGTAGGCCTCACTGTTAAGTGCCACAAAGATGATACTGATAATGGACCACGATGTCACCCAGTGTAATCTATTTCTGTGAATACATCAGTTGTAGCTGAAGAGCACTACGCACTTTTCTGCCTTAAACAGAGCCATTACTTGTGCCAAGTTGTCAGCTCCGAACGGTTTGTAAGAACTGATTTCAGTCGATGGAGAGTTTTCGAAGTACTCATGCTGCCATATTCCACAGTGGTTGAGTCAGTCTCTTGCTGAATGCAACCCAAGTTGAGCAGACAGTTACACGGAAGACAATAAATATATCTCAACTGCACAGACATTCTCACAGTTTTAGGAGCTTTCTTCCCTCCGGCGCTACCCATTACTGCACAGTTTTACGAAGAAATCTTTGTTGGTGTTTTCAAAGACTTATATAAATCGTTTCTTCGCTACCATGAAAGTAGCTAAAAGTGGCCAGAGCAGTATCCTCCGGCAGCATTTTTCATTCTGATTTACGACTCTCATGAGCAACATGCTGCCAATATAACACGGAAAAGATTATAGCACAGTGAAATAGGTTTGAAGTTTTAATTTTTGCAATAACAAACTCGCATATTTTGCAACTGAGAGCTCATGAATTACTTATCGTTTGTCAAGTCAGGACAGTTTTTAAACCTGTCAATACCCACGCAAACTACTGTGAGACGCTGGGAGGGTAATGACCAGCCCTAATGCCTGACGTTCCTGTTAATGGCTCTATTCAGAATAATGGGGTAACTATTAGTGGCTAATTTGGTGTGTTTTCCCACAGCCGCTGTCTTTGTTTCTGACAAGACAGTAGTGCGCACTATGTCGATACTCTTTATATATTTTCCCCCAGTAGATTTGTACCTACTTCTGTTAACCGTGTAAACCTAACTAACGACATGCCCCTATACTACATTGTGAATTTTTATGGAATTTTTTTCCTTACGCAGCATAATTAAACGCAACAACTTTGCGCTCATTCCCGAATTATCATGGTTCAAAATGGTTCAAATGGCTCTGAGCACTATGGGACTCAACTGCTGAGGTCATTAGTCCCCTAGAACTTAGAACTAGTTAAACCTAACTAACCTAAGGACATCACAAACATCCATGCCCGAGGCAGGATTCGAACCTGCGACCGTAGCGGTGTTGCGGTTCCAGACTGCAGCGCCTTTAACCGCACGGCCACTTCGGCCGGCCCCGAATTATCATGAACAGATGGAACGTGTTAATAACATACTAGCCAAGCACGTGAAATAAAAATAAGTCTCAATCCGCTCAATGTGTGTGCTGAAATGGCTGACTTCGCCTAGCGTTGTGCAGGCCAGAAGACGTAATTTTTTTTCCTGTCATTAACCTCATCAGAGTGTTTAGCCTCGGTACAAAACGCCGCTAAAGAAGCGTCGTCCACGCCCTAAATATAGCGTCTGATTCAAGCGCCAGACAGCTTCGCACCCGTACCATAATTTGAACTTCTAACTGTTCACACCACACATGTGTGTTGACCGAAGTAAAGCACACTTTTTTACCATCAGGTCGGAGTGAGCAATTACCTCAGCATAAGCTGATGTTCTACAAAGAAGGCGACAAACTTAGACGCACAGCTTATGGAGAGCGCAGTACCAGCGGCCATCTGTGTTGCAGACAAACATATTGCGTAACATTAGAAAGGTACCGACGAATGAAAACAAACGACGGGCAGATTGTAGACCCTAGAACTCTTTCAGGCATCACTTCGTGAATAATTCACGAGCGGGTGAATGCGAAATATAAGAATAGAGAGCACAGCCTGTGAGCGTCTGGAATAAAATTGCCGCACAGAGTTGAAAAACGTTGTAGCAGCTCAAAACGCTTGAGGAAAACAGTAACGCTAGTGACTAAACCACAGAAAACACCATTTGCACATCACATTTAACCAATACGGAAATTTAGCGTGTAAAATATCACATGTGGAAATTCTTAAGTCCACGAATAAAATGAGAGAATATCAGAAAAAAAAGAAGGAAAATTTTAGTCTAAAATCCCGTCGCCAGGGTTGTAATTCATAGGAACCATAGCGGCATTCCTAGAGAGAGCAGTAAATCAAGACATAGGTGTACCTTCTAATAAATGATCCAAGTGTTAAATATCACGCCAACAGCAGAATACATCAAACTTTTTATGTAATGTTTAAAAATTTACTTTTGAAATAGATTTTGATATCAAAATTATGTCTGTGCAGCCTAAGAGCTGAATTTACTTCAGATTTAATGATTATTAATGATTATCATTACGAACACACACCGCGATAACCTTCATAACACAGCAAGTATGTGAAAAACAAATTAATTTTTGACAATACTAAGAGCAACCTGTATTGACTGGACAAAGGTTGGTTACCTCTTTTTCATGAAGATAGCAAAATGCATACATTTACATACTTCGGTCACAAATGGGAGAATAAAATATGTCTCCATTAGTAAAATTAGCTAAGTTAGCTTCAAATTTCGAGGGTGTATGAGTGTAGCCACATCTTTACAATCCATAGCTGAGATTAAATGTGGCAAATACAACAACCAGTAGGTCAGTCGTACAGATGCAATCTTATGATTTTAATCTCATAGAAAATGGCTCTGAGCACTATGGGACTTAACTTCTGTAGTCATCAGTCCCCTAGAACTTAGAACTACTTAAACCTAACTAACCTAAGGACATCACACACATCCATGCCCGAGGCAGCATTCGAACCTGCGACCGTAGCAGTCGCGCGGTTCCGGACTGAGCGCCTTAACCGTAATCTCATAGATTATGAGATGATATCTTCCTCTTTGTGTTGGATAATAGATTATGATTATATGATCATATATTATCTCGTAGATTACGACATCTGTTTGTATCGACTAACAGACGTAGCCATGTACAATAGTGTATTGTTTTTGTGCCACATACGCACAGAAGTAAGATGTATTGCTGCTCACATCTAGCAGCGATATATTATAATGTAAAATGAAGATGGAAGCTTAAGATACTTGCTTAGAAACGACCAAAGGTTGAACCCAGCCAATCGCGTAGATAATAAAAAGAACACAGCCTACCTAGACCATGTTTTCATTCTCAAAATACTAGAATTATATCATCAAACAGGCAGTTAAGATCAGATTGTATAACAAAATGGTTCAAATGGCTCTGAGCACTATGGGACTTAACTACTGTGGTCATCAGTCCCCTAGAACTTAGAACTACTTAAACCTAACTAACCTAAGGACATCACACACATCCATGCCCGAGGCAGGATTCGAACCTGCGACCGTAGCAGTCGCGCGGTTCCGGACTGCGCGCCTAGAACCGCTAGACCACCGCGGCCGGCGGGATCGTATAACAACGACGAAGACGTCAGAGTCTACAATCTTAGTCGTGCCTGTAATCAGGCACTCGACGCTGAGAATATACAGAGAAATACACCGGAGTTATTTTTTTTTACAACACGAGACACCGACATAATCTTTGGCAGCACACGTAGATTCCTTGACTTTGGTAACACATCGTTTCCTCTGTTAATTATAACAGGTAAGCACTTCAGCAGATTTGACAATTGGTCGCTGCTAACATTGACGATACAAGAAATCGTCAAAATCTCGAATTCTTACCTGGTATGTAGACTGAGAATTGAGTACCGAAAACACGGACGGAACTGTCAGTTTCTCGTTATTAGCTGCAGTCGTTAATGTTGACAACCGGGGATAACTTGCTTGTCTTTGCGTGTCTCATTTCGTCAGTAAGTAGCAGTATCGAGGAACGATAAACTGCAGTCCCGATAGGCCACGATCTTGCCGCTGTCCAATTCCGAGACGTGCTGGTAGACGATCCTGCTTCCCGAGTCATAGCACAATCTTCTCATAATCAATCAATATTCAAATGCAATTTCTGAACCTGCCACCCGCTGCATAAAATGGTTCAAATGGCTCTAAGCACTATGGGACTTAACATCTGAGGACATCAGTCCCCTACACTTAGAACTTCTTAAACCTAACTAACCTAAGGACATCACACACATCCATGCCCGAAGCAGGATTCGAACCTGCGACCGTAGCGGTCGCGCAGTTCCAGACTGAAGCGCCTAGAACCGCTCGGCCACATCGGAGGGCAGTGCACGTCGATTAATCAATTGAGAACTCACGGGCACATACCGGGTTGGTGCATAAGTTCGTAGCGTTTTTCCATTTTTCAGAACAGATACACATAATCATCAAAAATAAATTCTCCTTCACTATTTACAACAGTCTTTCACCGCTGGGGTTAGTTTTCGATCCCGCGACTGTAGAAATGATGTGGTTTTGAGGCGAAGCACTCGTCCCGCCATATTCGGAGCGCTTTTTCGTCCCGAAAGGAAGTTCTTTCAAGGTTGTTCGATAGGTAGAGGAAAAAGTGAAAATCTGAGGGCGCAAGATCTGGTGAATAAGGCTGTTACGGAATGACTTCGCATCCCAACTCCTGTATAGTGGTTTTTGCCAAGCTAGCAGAATGAGGGCGGGCGTTATCGTGGAGTATGGTTCAAATGGATCTAAGCTCTATGGGACTTAACATCTGAGGTCAACAGTCCCCTAGACTTAGAACTACTTAAACCTAACTAACCTAAGGAAACCATACACGTCCATGCCCGAGGCAGGATTCGAACCTGCGACCGTAGCAGCAGCGCGGTTCCGGACCGAAAAGCCTAGAACCGTTCGGCAACAGCGGCCGGCCCTGCTGCATAATCTTTCCTTACGTACAGATTGTAAGAGCATTACTCCTACCTACTTCGCGCGGTTTCACTGGAATACTAATAACTTACATCTACACTGTCCATTCACGTTAACGTGAGCACCTGTCAGAAGCCCCAATAAACACCTTTCGCAGCGGAGAGCGATGCCAGATGCGATAGGTTTCTCTGTTAAGGATCGATGGCGGGAACAGCCCGATCGAGGTGGTCCCAGTCGAGTTTAAATCCGGGGAATTTGGTGGCCAGAGGAATACGGCAAACGCATCCTGGTGCTCTTCGAACCATACACGTACCCTGCAAACTGTGTGACAAGTTGCATTGTCCTGCTGGTAGATGTCATTGTGCCCAGGCGAAACAAACTGCACGGAGGGGTGGACATGGTCCCCAAAGATTGATGCATACTTGTGTTGATCCATTGTACCTACCAGAATAACAATATCACCCTGGGGATGTCATCTGGCATGGACCCTTCGGACAATAGTTGCACTGTGTCTGCTTTCAGACGTTTCATGTCGGATCTACATCTACATCCATACTCCGCAGGCCACCTGACGGTGTGTGGCGGAGCGTACCTTGAGTACCTCTATCTGTTTTCCCTTCTATTCCAGTCTCGTATTGTTCGTGGAAAGAAAGATTGTCGGTATGCCTCTGTGTGGGCTCTAATCTCTCTGATTTTGTCCTCATGGTCTCTTCGCGAGATATACGCAGGAGGGAGCAATATACTGCTTGACTCCTCGGTGAAGGTATGTTCTCGAAAGTTCAACAAAAGCCCGTACCGAGCTACTGAGCGACTCTTGCAGACTCTTCCACTGGAGTTTATCTATCATCTCCGTAACGCTTTCGCGATTACTAAATGATCCTGTAACGAACCGCGCTGCTCTCCGTTGGATCTTCTCTATCTCCTCTATCAAACCCACCTGGTATGGATCCCACACCGGTGAGTAGTATTCAAGCAGTGGGCGAACAAGTGTACTGTAACCTACTTCCTTTGTTTTTGGATTGCATTTCCTTACGATTCTTCCAATGAATCTCAGTCTGGCATCTACTTTACCGACGATCAACTTTATATGATCATTCCATTTTAAATCACTCCTAATGCCTACTCCCAGATAATTTATGGAATTAACTGCTTCCAGTTGTTGTCCTGCTATATTGTAGCTAAATGATAAAGGATCGTTCTTTCTATGTATTCGCAGCACATTACACTTGTCTACATTGAGATTCAATTGCCATTCCCTGCACCATGCGTCAATTCGTTGCAGATCCTCCTCCATTTCAGTACAATTTTCCACTGTTAAAACCTCTCGATATACTACAGCATCATCCGCAAAAAGCCCCAGTGAACTTCCGATGTTATCAACAAGGTCATTTATGTATATTGTGAATAGCAACGGTCCTACGACACTCCCCTGCGGCACACCTGAACTCACTCTTACTTCGGAAGACTTCTCTCCGTTGAGAATGACATGCTGCATTCTGTTATCTAGGAACTCTTCAATCCAATCACACAATGGGTCTGATACTCCATATGCTCTTACTTTGTTCATTAAACGACTGTGGGGAACTGTATCAAACGCCTTGCGGAAGTCAGGAAACACGGCGTCTACCTGGGAACACGTGTGTATGGGCCCTCCGAGCCTCGTGGACGAATAGCGCGAGCTGGGTTTCACGCGATCGTCTTTTTCGAAACCCCTGCTGATTTCTACAGAGTAGATTTCTAGTCTCCAGAAAAGTCCCAAGGATAGAGGCATACTTGTGTTGATCCATTGTGCCTACCAGAATAATAATATCACCCTGGGGATGTCATCTGCCGTGGACCCTTCGGACAACTGTTGCACTGTCTGCTTTCAGACGTAGACGCCAACCAGCATCTGTCAAGGCCACTTGTCACCACCCCGTGGATGTCCAGCTGCGGTATTGGTGTGCAAATTCCAGCTTTCGTCGCTGATAAACAGCAGTCAGCATGGCTGCATCAACCAGATGCCTGCAGCAACGTTCGCTGAACGGTCGTTGAGGAGACTGTAACACCCGCACACATCTCCGCAGCCGTCGTCCACCCTTGTCATCTATGGTCCGTGGTGGACCACAGTTGCCACGGCGGCGGTTTTAGACAGCGCCATTTTGCCTTGTACGGTACGCTTTAACATCGGCGGCACACAAACTCGGCCGTTTCGTAAACGCTTCCGCCGTTGGCCAGAAAGCCAATGATTGAGCCCTTTTGGACGTCAGATAAATCACTCCGTTTCGACATTACAACGACTGCAAGCCGGCCGGTGTGGCTGTGCGGTTCTAGGCGCTTCAGCCTGGAACCGCGTGACCGCTACGGTCGCAGGTTCGAATCCTGCCTCGGGCATGGATGTGTGTGATGTCCTTAGGTTAGTTAGGTTTAAGTAGTTCTAAGTTCTAGGAGGCTCATGACCACAGATGTTAAGTACCACAGTGCTCAGAGCCATTTGAACCATTTGAACAACAACTGCACTGTTTTCCGCGTCCCCTGACACGCTTTATATATCCTCCACTGCTAGTGCTGCTTCCTGCCGTCGGTGAGAGGTTATTGCACTTTGACGTCGGACATAGACGGCGGTCACATTAATATGACTGCGCCGTGTATAACCATGTCGATTTGACGTTTTTTGGATGTCGCCTTCATAGCATTGCACTTTTACGGCCAGTAGTGCATTAGATGTGACATTTCTGCATCGTTGCAATAGTGTTTGAAAATGCTGTACTTGGTAGTATACAGTCTGTCAATTAATAGATACATTTAATACGTTCCCGAAAAGTTGTACTGTCAGTTACCGCCGTCTAGCTGTGACCGAGCGATTCTAGGCGCTTCAGTCCGGAACCGCGCTGCTGCTACGGTCGCAGGTTCGAATCCTGCCTCGGGCATGGATCTGTGTGAAGTCCTTAGGTTAGTTAGGTTTATGTAGTTCTAAGTTCTAGGGGACTGATGACCACAGATGTTAGGTCCCATAGTGCTCAGAGCCATTTTTTCTTTTTTTTTTTCTTAATTCGATGTCTGGAAGAACAGACCCCATTATTGATCCTATAACCACATACGATTATCATCCAAAAGAAATTAAGGCATTAGAAACCAATGATTTATAGTCATTAAACCGAAGTATAGTGCGTAAGAAGAGACTACCATTATTGATCCTGCAGCCACATATGACTACCAACCAAAGGAAGTGAAGACGTTAGCAACCAATGTATTTAGTTCCTTTCGTTCGTGATGTACAAACAGTACACCTAAGTATAGTGCATACATTTTAACTTGGTTGTTTTTATGTTGGGGTGCAGGAAGTGAGTGAAGGAAGTGTTGAAAGGGACAGGAGTGGTGCAGAAGAAGCTTTTTCTGTAATATGTGCTTAGAGCCATTTGAACCATTTGTCAATTTCCAGTTTCATTTGTTCCGTGAAAATAATCGAATTCCGTAGTGGTACATCCGGCATAACGTACTTTGAGAATCGTTGGTATGAGAAATTTTATCGATGCGCTCATCATTAACCAGGAGACTTTCCTTTAGATATCTGATTTTGGCATCTACGGAAAAACACTGTGGAAAGCAGATCCTCTTTAACGAACTGTATGCTTTCGACACCAAAGTATGTGATAATTTATTTTATCTCCTAAAATTAAATTGTACCCCCTCTTTCTCCTGACTGGTTACCTAAGTCATCTCGCAAGTCGGGCCAAAGCACTTTCTATTCGAAGCAACATTCGGATTTTTTTTTTTTTTTTGGAAACTTTTTCAGTTTCACCCCTACGGTGCGTTACTGAAATCACTTCAGTCATTTGGAGTAACCTTCCACAGATATTTGACAGCAGCGTGTTCAGCACGTTACAGCAAACCACACGATAAAACAGCGTATGTCCACTGCGTGCAAGAGCGTCCCGTACTTATTGATAAAATGCACGTGTCAAATCCAGGCACGTCAACAGCAGGTCGGGAGTGGGGTGGTGCCCCGGAAATCAATGCAAGTGAGGCAGCAGGCTGCAATCGGCTGCTGTGCCAAGGTCGTGCGCGGCCGCGCCCGCTCAATGTCCCGCAGAAGGCGCGCCCGTGTGGTGCCGCCTGCGGCCGTTCTCGAAACTCATTCCCCTCCCCCTTCCACCAATCTCATCACTCCTGACAGTCACTCTCTCAACCCTCAGGAGATGGTGACACTTTGCGGAATCGTGTGCGACGTATTCGTGACTACTGGAATGTTAAAGAATACGTTCGTCAATGGTAGACCTCACAAAAACTCTTTCTACAGTTACAGTTTCCCTTAAAGGGAAATACAGGGAACTAAAACCACTCACAAATATTTCTTTATTTCCATAAACGACACTACTGGCCATTAGAATTGCTACACCAAGAAGAAATGCAGATGATAAACGGGTATTCATTGGACAAATATATTATACTAGAACTGACATGTGATTACATTTTCAAGCAATTTGGGTTCATAGATCCTGAGAAATCAGTACCCAGAACAACCACCTCCGACCGTAATAACGGCCATGATACGCCTGGGCATTGAGTCAAACAGAGCTTGGATGGGAGTGTAGAGGTACAGCTGCCCATGCAGCTTCAACACGATACCACAGTTCATCAAGAGTAGTGACTGGCGTATTGTGACGAGCCAGTTGCTCGGCCACCATTGACCAGACGTTTTCAATTGGTGAGGGATCTGGAGACTGTGCTGTCCAGGGCAGCAGTCGAACATTTTCTGTATTCAGAAAGGCCCGTACAGGACCTGCAACATGCGGTCGTGCATTATCCTGCCGAAATGTAGGGTTTCGCAGGAATCGAATGAAGGGTAGAGCCACGGGTCGTAACACATTTGAAATGTAACGTCCACTGTTCAAAGTGCCGTCAATGCGAACAAGAGGTGACCGAGACGTGTAACCAATGGCACCCTATACCATCACGCCGGGTGATACGCCAGTATGGCGATGACGAATAGATACTTCCAATGTGTGTTCACCGCGATGTCACCAAACACGGATGCGACCATCATGATGCTGTACACAGAACCTGGCTCATCCGAAAAAATTACGTTTTGCCATTCGTGCACCCAGGTTCGTCGTTGGGTGCACCATCGCAGGCGCTCCTGTCTGTGATGCAGCGTCAAGGGTAACCGCAGCCATGGTCTCCGAGCTGATAGGCCATGCTGCTGCAAACGTCGTCGAACTGTTCGTGCAGATGGTTGTTGTCTTGTAAACGTCCCCATCTGTTGACTCAGGGATCGAGACGTGGCTGCACGATCCGTTACATCCATGCGGATAAGATGCCTGTCATCTCGACTGCTCGTGATACGAAGCCGTTGGGATCCAGCACGGCGTTCCGTATTACGCTCCTGAACCCACCGATTCGATATTCTGCTAACAGTCATTGGATCTCGACCAACGCGAGCAGCAATGTCGCTATACGATAAACCGCAATCGCGATAGGCTACAATCTGACCTTTATCAAAGACGGAAACGTGATGGTACGCATTCTCCTTCTTACACGAGGCATCACAACAACGTTTCACCAGGCAACGCCTGTCAACTGCTGTTTGTGTATGAGAAATCGGTTGGAAA
This sequence comes from Schistocerca serialis cubense, assembly GCF_023864345.2. Lineage (NCBI taxonomy): Eukaryota > Metazoa > Arthropoda > Insecta > Orthoptera > Acrididae > Schistocerca > Schistocerca serialis. Next base: position 888,034,063 of record NC_064640.1, on the reverse strand, counting down.
CTTTCTTCATGTCAGCACGTTGTACGTGTCGCCACCGGCGCCAACCTTGTGTGAATGCTCTGAAAAGCTAATCATTTGCATACCACAGCATCTTCTTCCTGTCGGTTAAATTTCGCGTCTGTAGCACGTCATCTTCGTGGTGTAGCAATTTTAATCATCAGTAGTGTAGTTCTCGTATCATTTCGGGCTCATCTTCAGATGGGTCGTGCGTACTGGCTTGCGGCGTTATGAGATGTACTGATTTTAATATCCACCTGGTTGCTTCCAATTTTCATTCCCAAGCGGGCGTAGATGTTCAAATGTGTGTGAAATCTTTTGGGACTTAACTGCTAAGGTCATCAGTCCCTAAGCTTACACACTACTTAACCTAAATTATCCTAAGGACAAACACACACACCCATGCCCGAGGGAGGACTCGAACCTCCGCAGGGACCAGCCGCACAGTCCATAACAGCAGCGCCCTAGACTGCTCGGCTAATCCCGCGGGGCTCGGGCGTAGAATTAATCACTAAACGCTATAAACACTGAGTGTCACTAGAAATCTGCCAGCATCCAGCATGTGCTGTACAACTGACGTCACTCAGTGTTTATAGTGAATAGTCATTAATTCTATGGCTGATAGGCAGTGGAAATGGAAACTGCCGCAAGCCAGTACGCATGATCCAGCTCAATATGAGCCTGAAAAAGCTCAAAAAATAGTTTATGGAAATAAATTTTTTATAAAAGACTGGTTGCAGTTCTCTGTATTTATATTCAGTTAATACACAGACGCGTTGTTCAACGATATCCGTAAAGGATAAGCGTAATGAAGTTTATTTGTCTCGTATTTATTTTGGGTGGTAACTGATTCTCCCCAAAATACTTATTCATCAACATTACATAAATAATCCGCAAGCCACTGTACCGCTACTAGTCTTTTCCTTTCCTGTGCAATGAATACTCTCCTTCCTACGGTCTCTAAATCTGTCTTTCCGGTATACGTTCCACGACACGCTAAATATCTCAGAGCTTTCCACTTGAGATTTCAAGCAGCTGTCGGTCCCAAGAATAATCTGAGCGCGAGAACTTTCCTGGAGGGCAGTAAATTTGGGAATTTTGCTACGAATACTTCTACAGTAAACTGATACAATTTTGACAGTCGAAGTGTCTTTACTCTGATCGTGGCCTGATTTCCCTTGTTGTATAGCGACTGGGGAGTGTTCTCATCAGAGTACCTCAAACTACCGTCTAGCCTAAAAAGACGTTCATGTGCATTCCACAAGAGCTCTGCTACCCGAGTAGTTGCTTCCTTCGTGTAATGCACTCCTGACGAATCAAGGGGAGTCCTACAAATCCCCACTGATAACGCAGGTCTAGAAATCTGCAGCTAAGACCGTCACAGAGTCTACGAAGGCTTTGGTTGAGACGCTCCACTCAGCTCCAACCCAAAGGACCTCAATCAACTCTGAGTACAATGCTGCAATCTGCGAGCTCTGCTTGCACCCCGCGCGCGAGGCCAGCCGCCTGTATGGCCTGAGAATTGCCTCAGGACCTATGCGACAGGCGTCTTTGATCCCGACGTGAGCCAGAACTTGCTGACGATTGCAACCTGCACGCTCGATAGCCGCAAGCAGGGCCGTCTTCACATCTCGAATGAGGACCCCGGCATACTGAGTGCTCACTGGCTTTGTTTCCAGCCCTGGACCCTATCTGTCTAAGGGGCTCCATAACACGCCTAACGTTGGAGTTCCCGATAACTACACTACTCGCCATTAAAACTGCTACACCACGAAGATGACGTGCTACAGACGCGAACTTAAACCGACAGGAAGAAGATGCTGTGATATGCAAATGATTAGCTTTTCAGAGCATTCACACAAGATTGGCGCCGGTGGGGACACCTACAACGTGCTGACATGAGGAAAGTTTCCAACCGATTTCTCATACACAAACAGCAGTCGACCGGCGTTGCCTGGTGAAACGTCGTTGTGATGCCTCCTGTAAGGAGGAGAAATGCGTACCATCACGTTTCCGACTTTGACAAAGGTCGGATTGTAGCCTATCGCGATTGCGGTTTATCGTATCGCGACATTGCTGCTCGCGTTGGTCGAGATCCAATGACTGTTAGCAGAATATGGACTCGGTGGGTTCACGAGGGTAATACGGAACGCCGTGCTGGATCCCAACAGCCTCGTATCACTAGCAGTTGAGATGACAGGCATCTTATCCGCATGCCTGTAACGGATCGTGCAGCCACGTCTCGATCCCTGAGTCAACGGATGGGGACGTTTGCAAGACAACAACCATCTGCACGAACAGTTCGACGACGTTTGCAGCAGCATGGACTATCAGTTCGGAGACCACGGCTGCGGTTACCCTTGACGCTGCATCACATCAGGAGCTCCTGCGATGGTGTACTCAACGACGAACCTGTGTGCACGAATGGCGAAAGTCATTTTTTCGGATGATCCAGGTTCTGTTTACAGCATCATGATCGTCGCATCCGTGTTCGGCGACATCGTGGTGAACGCACATTGGAAGCGTGTATCAGTCATCGTCATACTGGCATATCACCCAGCGTGATGGTATGGTGTGCCATTGTTTACACGTCTCAGTCATCTCTTGTTCGCATTGACGGCACTTTGAACAGTGGACGTTACATTTGAGTTGAGTTACGACCCGTGGCTCTACCTTTCATTCGATCCCTGCAAAACCCTACATTTCAGCAGGATAATGCACGACCGCATGTTGCAGGTCCTGTACGCGCCTTTCTGGATACAGAAAATGTTCGACTGCTGCCCTGGCCAGCACATTCTCCAGATCTCTCACCAATTGAAAACGTCTGGTCAATGGTGACCGAGCAACTGGCTCGTCACAATACGCCAGTCACTACTGTTGAAAACGTAATCACATGTCAGTTCTTGTATAATATATTTGTCCAAAATACCCGTTTATCATCTGCATTTCTTCTTGGTGTAGCAATTTTAATGGCCAGTAGTGTAGTAAACCTGTCCCCCCGTGTGCCACGCTCGGACTCTGTTGAAGTTGCAGCACGTCCACTCATAGGGTGAATGGGCGACGGCAGACGGCCATTATCCACACTGGCCCTCCGCCTCGAGCGACGCGAACGATTTACCACCCGCCACTTATCCGGTGGCAAGGGCGGATTCACAGCGTCGGGTACACAAAGAGGTGCCTCGGCAGCAGGGCCAGTGGGGGAAAAATAGCGACTCCTGAAGCGTCCCACGCGACGCCCCAGATTCCTTGCCACCGCTACACGCTGAGGCAGAAGCCTGAAGGTGGCTGACCGTAGCCAAAAATGCATTCACCTGTTCGCAAACTGCGGCCAGCTCCTCCTGCGTCCGCACACAGCATGCACACATCCTAACCATCCTAGCAAGACTAACTAAAGAAGTAAACTATAAAAGCAGACAGAATCCTAAATATGAAGCTTGCTACTATCCTGATGTGTCAAATGGTTCAAATGGCTCTGAGATGGACTTAACATCAGTCCCATAGACTTACTTAAACCTAACTATCCTAAGCACATCACACACATCCATGCCCGAGGCAGGATTCGAACCTGCGACCATAGCAGCAGCGCCGTTCCGGACTGAATCGCCTAGAACCGCTCGGTCACAACGGCCGGCCCTGATGTGTCCCCAACGGACGCTGTTGCGTGAATGAGCTGTTCAGTAAGTAACTAATGCACTGCAAACTGAAGAACTTACACTTACTAAAACGCGAGATTGAACCTCTTAAACAGAAAAATACGCACGAAATTTAAGAAACGTACTACAGAAAAAAACACAGGGAAAGATAAACACTTAACTTACCGAACTGTAGATGTATATCAGCCGAGAGCTGCGGCCTGACTTGACTGCTTATAGATGTACCAAAGGCCTACAGCAAAATCAGCATCAGCGCTGTGTACTGTTATGTAATGACGCTAACATAGCGAGGGAGGTAGCCAACATCTAACCTGAGAAGTTTCGGGCAGCAGTAGAGAAATCTATAGTACGGTTACAAGCTGTGATGGCTGCTGTTAGTCGTCACATTGAGCAACTTTTATAACCTGGTACGTAAAAATGGTACGCAATTAGCAAATGTTAACCTCTCATGTGCACATTAAAATGTGTTTGTTTCAACGGTTTATTCGTTATTTCTCTTCTACACGGCCTTGCAAATGTTTCCAGAAAGTTTCACTGTCTTTTGCTCACTTGTTTGTCACGGTAGCCCTTTCAAGTAGCGGAAGTTTAATTATAACCACACTGTAGATGAAGTACGCCTCGCATCTGAGTAGTCAGCGCGGATGACTGTCAAGCGGAGGAACCGGGTTCGATTCCCGGGACTGCCAGGTAATTTTCCTTGCTGGGAGGATTGGTAAGGGTTGCACTCAGCCTCGTGAGGCGAACTGAGAAGCTACTCGACCGATTAGTAGCGGTTCCACGGTCAACAAACCCGACAACGATTGGGAGAGCAATGTGCTGACCACATGCCTCTCAATATCGCCTCCGATGACGCCACTGGTGGAGAATGACCCGGCGGCCGGTCGAGCCCGATTGGCCCGTCTAGGTCCAGGATGCGGAACTGTACAGTAACCACAATATAGCCATTGCCAATATGAATCCCGGAAGCTGGCGTACGAACGCATCCGAGACGCCGTGTCTTCAAAAGTGGGGAAAAAAGTGTGGAATACCAACATTCGCCCCAAGAAAGTCCGAACGATAAAAGCACCTACCAAAATGTGAAGGACGTCGCTTCGCCCCTATCTAAGAGAAGCTGTAATTTTTTGTAGCATCCATATTGGTTATATCTGCCTCATATGCAGCTAAATGCTACGGCAAGAGAACGCTCTCCAGTGCACCAGTGGAGTGACCCTTAGAGTCCGCCACACCCTTGAGATACGTCAAGACTCACTTGATCAATGGCGTAGAATTCTTTCCAGAGATCTTTGGTGATGATGCAACGAAATCAACCTGTGCTATAAGTTTCCAAAGGGAAACTTTATAATAGCACTCATTTTAGCAATCAACTTAGAAGATGGATGTGGGGAACAGATGCCTTCTGTAGCAGGGTGCTCCTCCCCAGACTGCTACTCTATCTTCAAATGTTGAAATGTTTGTGAAATCTTATTGGACTTAACTGCTAAGGTCATCAGTCCCTAAGCTTACACACTAGTTAACCTAAATTATCCTAAGGACAAACACACACACCCATGCCCGAGGGAGGACTCGAACCTCCGCCAGGACCAGCCGCACAGTCCACGATTGCAGCGCCTGAGACCGCTCGGATAATCCCGCGCGGCGCTCTATCTTCGCTTGTGCATTACCTCCACCTTCTTTTACCATTGCTCTTAGTTCACTGTACTCTGTAAGTCATTCTTGATCCGACTCAATCCTGTTCTACCCGCAAACTTGCATCGTTGGTTCAATACCGAAGGGGATACAGTGACAAATAAGGACGCTATTGAGTCCCTTAGACATCCCACGCATCATCATCATCATTATCATCAATCATCGCCACCACCAGACCGACGATTTTTCAACAGTAGTGCTGTCCTTGAGCTATGAAGCAATTTTTGTGCAATGCCCAAGGCTAGCTGTGCCTCTCCTTGCCTACAGTAACGATTTATACAGGAGAAAGGCAAAATTTAATGCGGAATAAATGCGTGGCACATTCCGCAGGCGAACTAGAATGATCAGCGTTACTCTCAAAAGGATTAATAGACCCTGTATCACTCTCAGTGCTCAAGGCCACTGTCTTCCCGTACAGCGAGCTCTTATCGCGGCAAAACTTGTTACGAAATCTCCGCCGGGGTAGAGGACATTTCCATTTGCTATACAACTGACATCTCATAGTATGGCTGCGCGCAGAACAGCCGGAAAGATAGCGAAGCTTTTACAACCGCAGTAGTACGCTATTTACATTTACGCCAACAGTCTGCAAGCATCTCTTCAGACTTGGCGGATGGGTCTTTCTCACGCAGTACGCTTGAAACCTTTTCGCATATTCCGGTAAAACATTAACTCATAAAGTGATACCGCGCGGCTCCCCCCGTCGGAAGTTCGAGTCCTCACTCGGGAATGGGTGTTTGTGTTGTCCTTAGCGTAAGTTAGTTTAAGTTAGATTAAGTAGTGTGTAAGCCTAGGGACCGATGACCTCAGCAGTTTGGTCCCATTGGAACTTACCACAAATTTTCATAAAGTGATAGTGAACATATGACTCAGTGGATCTCAGAATTTGTTCTGCCTCCTGGTGTTATCTTATTACAAGTCACGCAAAATTCTCGTATTTGGTTTCTGTCAGCGAATCTTACTAATCTCAAAAATGTTCGGTGCTCACTTTTCTCACTTCACTGGGAGTCTGTAATTTTTCCACGTTTACATTGAGCTAAACGTGCAAACCGCTGTGATCATGAAAGGTAAAGGGGCTGTTACACTGCGGTTTTTTGGACGGAATTTCGCACTTTGCTGGAAAGGGTTGAAAGAAAATATCGCATACAGATTTCTTTCTCATCTATTTATCTTAAGCAATTACTCAAACTAATTTTACCAAGCATCTTATAAGGGACATTCATTGTTTCATGATTACAGGAGTTTTTATTCCCATTCAGAAATATTTCAAGTGATACATAGCAAGACCAGAATTACATGGTGTTTTCAAGAATTTGGGCGCTTGCTTCATGTAGCCCGCTGCTTCATGTAGCCCGCTGAAATTTTTGACTGATGTGTTGCATGTCTCATGCCTGACACTTTTGTTCGACGGTGATTTTGAGCGCCTCTGTGAATCGAGGTAACCACTGTTCCGTATACAATGTCATAGTGACTATAGTTTGTAGATCATAGCAGCGTACACTTCTTATGGTGTACTACACAGTCGTTACTGTGTTCTCGATGAACTGATATACTTTTTTAGATTGACTGAACACGCAGTCGGGAGAAGATACGTTCAAATTCTCCGGATATCCAGATTTTCTTCTTCTCGCTTTCTTGTCCTAACTTGCGTTTGTGCTTCGTCTCTGATGGTGTCGTCACCGATGGGGTGTTAAATCCTATTCTTCTTTCTTCTTCCTTCAAACATCAGCTTCTTGTAAATGATGCCCAACATAACCGCACGTAAAAACTACTAGACATGTAGACAGAAGCCGACATTTCACTAATGTCGCGCGCCACGAACTACATATATTCGTTTGTGTGAGTTATAATAAAACACCCTACACAGTTTTCAAAAACATTAAAAAAAAAGAACTTCACTAAACCAACAGCCTGCCAACAGCACAGGGAAAACTTTAAGCGTAGACATTACTTGAAAAAAAATGACTGTAACAGCATTCGTTCGAAATATATTTAATGAGTGTGGATATATTTACTGCTATTTTAAATATTACCATTCAAATCAAGTAAAAACGAAAGACGGCGATTCCTTATTGACATGTCTCCAGAACTACTTGCCTAAATCTTTTCCACAAAATACCTTTGAGAGCATATTATGTCCTCTATGGGTTTTCTCTGCGGATGACCGTCAAGACGCCACCATATAGCTGGAAGAATATCATCTTGATGCATAATACACAACACTGAACGTAGTTACCAAATACTAACAAACTTCACTGCGACACCGCTCTGACACTGAATATGTCCAGTTAGAGTTGATGTCTCCCCGGGCGTGATCTAAGAACTGAAAGCGTACAACACAGTGACTTCTAGAATGAAATACTTTGTTTCAGATCCAGATCGAGTTGGACTACTTCCCACTAAATCCCTCCACATGGTTCTGGGATCGGGCCAACCAGGTGCATTCATCAGCACAACAGATGACGACCTCTCATGTTTTCTAACCTGAGACATAGAAAAAACATTCACCTATCCTGAACGCGAATAATTTCTACCTAAAACGCTATGAAAGCACACTACGACAGCATATAATGAATTATGTTCAAATGGGTCTGAGCGCTATGGGACTCAACTTCTGAGGTCATTAGTCCCCTAGAACTTAGAACTAGTTAAACCTAACTAACCTAAGGACATCACATACATCCATGCCCGAGGCAGGATTCGAACCTGCGACCGTAGCGGTCTCGCGGTTCCAGACTGCAGCGCCTAGAACCGCACGGCCACTTCGGCCGGCAATGAATTATGTATTTAAGTTTCTCAAGAGATGACTGTGCGTGACCAGATACGATGAGCGGTAAGGAATATTAGGTACCTCAATAAGATAAGTTATCATACATTTTAACATCTAGGCTGTAGCCGAAATTTCACGGTCAATCGCTGAACCAATTACAACAGAAAATTAATTTTACGATCCACTATGTAATAAAATACAAACATTCATGGTGCTGGAAATATGACGATCTGCTTTCTTGAGTTACGAAGGAACTGTAGCAAGCTTTCCGATGTTTTAGGGCAAGCCCACCCACATTTCAAATGCAATAAATCTGACAAGCTATTCGCATATCTACTACATCAGAAACCACTTGAAATCTCCATCTATGCCTATTTAATTTCCGTGGTCACTGAACTGTAACAAAACGACCCTCTTCCTGAAGCAAGTGACTGTCCTGGTACAATTTCGGAAAGTGTTCATGAAGCTTCTCGCATCTGGGAAAACCTGCGTAACAGCTGATACTGCTAAGACAATTATCGCCAGTAACTGCGACATAGACTTCTTCATATTGGCTTTATTTGTCGTTAAAGGTGCTAACTTATTGGGGATTAACAGGACGATTCCTCCGCAGCTCGTGGTCGTGCGGTAGCGTAGTCGCTTCCCACGCCCGGTTTCGATTCCCCGCGGGGTCAGGGATTTTCTCTGCCTCGTGATGACTGGGTGTTGTGTGATGTCCTTAGGTTAGTTAGGTTTAAGTAGTTCTAAGTTCTAGGGTACTGATGACCATAGATGTTAAGTCCCATAGTGCTCAGAGCCATTTGAACCATTTAACAGGACGATTCAAATGGTTTGTGCCTCTCCAGTTAGCCGTATGCAATGATACAAGGATGTGCGTTCAAAACTCACTGCGGCTTTTTAAGTAGTTTGCACTTCATCTTTACGTTTTAATGGTTCAAATGGCTTTGAGCACTATAGGACTTAACTTCTGAGGTCATCTGTCCCCTATAACTTAGAACTACTTAAACCTAACTAACCTAAGGACATCACACACATCCATGCCCGAGGTGGGATTCGAACCTGCGACCGCAGCGGTCACGCGGTTCCAGACTGTAGCGCCTAGAACCGCTCGGCCACTCTGGCCGGCTTTACGTTTTATATGGTCTTATACGGCAGCTATGAATGTGTGTGACCATACCGTAAAATCAGTATCTAGGATTGTCTAGCAGGAAACCGTAGAAAATTGCAAAAACAGAGAAAGAAGGGACACATATTAAAAATCTGTTCTTAGAAAACTATCACTCTCCAACGCAAACCGAAGACCCCCGTAGCAGGAACTGACGCGATCACGTGACAAGTTAAAGCCACATTCCGGTTTAAATCTTCACAATGTTTTATTCAAAAGCTGAGAAAGTTGATATGATTTTTATTTACGGCGACTGTCACCAAAATAGAGAGTAGCAATGTGATTGTATGCTGACAGATATCCTCATCGTGTAACATCTTCGCAACCTGCCGTTGCAAACATAATACAAACATTTCAGAGAACAGGAAATGTCGATAATAAAAAGGGTAAACTGCTCAAAACAGCAACCGATATGTAACAGACATCTTAGCAGCTGTAGCACACAATCTATGTGTTAGTACAAGACAGCTCGAGCGAAGGGTGGAGTCAGTCAACGAAGTGTTCTACGAATACAAAATTCCAACAAAATTCACCCCTACCACATATCACTTCATCAGGAGCTGCTTGGCGATGACTTTCGACGAAAGCTACAATTCTCCGAATTGCAAACAGATAGCATGTTATTGATCAGGATGTTATTTACAGATGGAGCAGCATTTACAAACCATGGGCATGTTAATCTTCGCAACACGCACTTGAAAACCCACAGTAGCTGAGAGAAGCGGACACAGACCTTGATCAGTCAACGTATCGTGCGGTCTTCTAGTCGAATTATTGGTCACTATTTTATTGATGGGAACTTAAATAGTGCGAGGTATTTTGATTTCTTAGTAGAGGTACTGCCACTGTTACCAGAAGACTCCCACTGGACATACAACAAGTCATGTGGTACCAACACGATGGATGTCCTGCACATTCTGCACGGAAAACTACACAGACTCTGAACAACATATCTGAGGATCGTTGGGTTGGTTGGTCCGGCAGCGCAAAATAGCCTGCACGTTCGCCAGATATAACGCTTCTGGACCTTAACTTATGGTGTAAATTGAAAAAGTTTGCAATGAAATTCCAACCACTCGCGAAGACATGAAAGTTCGTACTACACTAGCTCGTCCTGCTATCAGTTCGAATGAAATGCAACGTGCAGCATTGTCCACATGCAATCGTTTTATAGCATGTTTGACTGCTAATGGTCACCACTTTGAGCACGCGTTGTAACAATGTTATCTGAGATCATTAACCTTAGTCGATTCGTCGAACACATTCACCTTTAATAATCCCCCCCCCCCCCCCTTTCTGGTGTGGACGGGAGGGGCGCGCCGTCCTCGCAGCAGTGCGAGGGTTTATAATTCTACTGTTGCGTCGCTTTTAGTAATTTTCTTAGGTGTGGTAGTCGAATAAGCGAAGGTATAGGTATGGAAGGGTTCGAAACTGGTGTAGTATTCTAGGGTTAGATTACTTATTGTGCATTTTATTCCAGTCTCATTACCATATGTTTGCAAATGCACTTGTGAAAGGTCAACACCATGACGTGAACTAAGATAGTCACTGTGCAATCTTATGCACTGTACGCGCCTTCAAACGTATTATTAAAACGTAAATAATGTAACATTCCAACCCATTTATAATAAAAATGTTGACTATCATATCGCCTCTACCCTTCCAACTACGAAAAGATGATGAACACCACACTATGTCCCCCTTCAACCTAAGCAGTTTCTGTTTGATAGGTTTTCTTAGATCACTAAAAGTGTATGAGTAATTCAGGTGGCCTGTCTTAGGTGCCTCAACTGCAGCATCTCAAGTGTTTCCCTCGTCAAGCGTGCATATCGTTCCATGCTGCTATGTTTTAATAACTCGTTGAATGTCTACATCTGTATCTCGATGACGAATAACGGAAAATGTACATACAAAACAGCAATTCTATTTTAGGAAACTGATCCTGTAAGTGCTACATGTACTGATATATATATTGTTTCAAGCAAATGTTTAAGGTTATTACCAAATAATATCCCATTCATGACTCTTACGAATTGCTGATCATGAATGTCTGTTACACAGTATTGTTTCTTCATCGAAGTTTGTGGAACATCGATTGTACCAAAATGACCTTGATGGATGGTATAACATACACATCTCAGTACTTTAAAAAAAAAATTCTATTCTGTTTCATCCGCTCAAGCTGGCCTACTTGTTTTGTTAGTGAATTGATCTAACAGTCCTAAAGTAAAAAGAACTATAAAATATAAAAAACAGTCAATGGCTAATAGTGTAATGTTTTTGTATGAGCTGGTTTACACACGAATCAGTTACAAGTTCCTCGACGCTATGAGTGATGAAGTTATCTGCAACGCGGCGATGAGATAACCTCCAGACCCCGCTGTTTGAGCCAGCAACGTTCAGAAATACAACACGCACTACATTTATGCTGATCGAGATCGTCGCTGTGCGAATGTAACCAATACACACACACACACACACACAAATATGAGTTTTGCTGGCGACTACGGAGTCCCGTTCACACTAATACCCTGGCGTAAGCTATATTTATTTCGCGGTAGACAAATAAGAATCAAACAAAAAACGAACAAGCAGGAGAGTTACCGTTGCCGATACAGATAAAAATAGCGGGCAATCGCTAAGTGTCATAAAAGAACTGAAAATGAAACCTTCGCTTTCAGATTTTAAGGCTAAACTGCAATTAAATATGTAGAGACAATGAAAAGGGACAGATGATTTAATGAAATGGATAAACGGAAAAACACGGATCGTGAAATTTTGCCAGCAACATCATTTTGTCTTCTCTCTTTCCTCTCGCCTAGCAGGTTTGGCTATAAGACGAGCCGCATATCCTGAGCACTTACGTTTTCTCCTACAATTCTGAATTTCTTTTTAACTCCGTCCAACTTTATTTTACTAAAGTTTACACATTTAACTACTGTCTGGTACACAAAGTTGATTTACGCAAACTGAATATATAGGTTGCTTCAGGAGGAACAACAAATATCGCAGGAAGATGTGAATGGTTTCACAACATATATACTGAGGATATAGACTATCCGAAGTTGGTGTCTCCACTTGTTCCAAGAAGTTGATGGACCACTAATCTTGAAAACGTGTGAAATAGTACAAAGGACTTGCATCCGAAAGGAGCGTGGTTAAAATTACAGTCGTGCCATTCATTTTCATGAGGTGCCGTGATGAGGCTTTTCCCCTAATTTTGCTCTTATAATGATCGCCAGCGCCGCTACTCAAATCTTATGAGGAGAGATGGGTGAAATAACTAAATGTTTTGCCGGCCGGAGTGGCCGAGCGGTTCTAGGCGCTACAGTCTGGAACCGTGCGGCCGCTACGGTCGCAGCTTCGAAACCTGCCTCGGGCATGGATGTGTGTGATGTCCTTAGGTTAGTTAGGTTTAAGTAGTTCAAAGTTTAGGCGACTGATGACCTCAGCAGTTAAGTCCTATAGTGCTCAGAGCCATTTTTGAACTAAATGTCTTCAATACTCTATAAGGGGAAAGACAAATGAAAACGAGACAGATGAAAAAAGCAAGTAAACTGTCTAGTATTTCAAAAGCAATCGCCATAATCGTTAATACAGGGTTATTACAAATGATTGAAGCGATTTCACAGCTCTACAATAACTTTATTATTTGAGATATTTTCACAATGCTTTGCACACACATACAAAAACTCAAAAAGTTTTTTTAGGCATTCACAAATGTTCGATATGTGCCCCTTTAGTGATTCGGCAGACATCAAGCCGATAATCAAGTTCCTCCCACACTCGGCACAGCATGTCCCCGTCAATGAGTTCGAAAGCATCGTTGATGCGAGCTCGCAGTTCTGGCACGTTTCTTGGTAGAGGAGGTTTAAACACTGAATCTTTCACATAACCTCAAAGAAAGAAAATGCATGGGGTTAATTCGGGACAGCGTGGAGGCCATGACATGAATTGCTGATCATGATCTCCACCACGACCGATCCATCGGTTTTCCAATCTCCTGTTTAAGAAATGCCGAACATCATGATGGATGTGCGGTGGAGCACCATCCTGTTGAAAGATGAAGTCGGCGCTGTCGGTCTCCAGTTGTGGCATGAGCCAATTTTCCAGCATGTCCAGATACACGTGTCCTGTAACGTTTTTTTCGCAGAAGAAAAAGGGGCCGTAAACTTTAAACTGTGAGATTGCACAAAACACGTTAACTTTTGGTGAATTGCGAATTTGCTGCACGAATGCGTGAGGATTCTCTACCGCCCAGATACGCACATTGTGTCTGTTCACTTCACCATAAAGAAAAAATGTTGCTTCATCACTGAAAACAAGTTTCGTACTGAACGCATCCTCTTCCATGAGCTGTTGCAACCGCGCCGAAAATTCAAAGCGTTTGACTTTGTCAGCGGGTGTCAGGGCTAGTAGCAATTGTACACGGTAAGGCTTCTGCTTTAGCCTTTTCCGTAAGATTTTCCAAACCGTCGGCTGTGGTACGTTTAGCTCCTGCTTGCTTTATTCGTCGACTTCCGCGGGCTACGCGTGAAACTTGCCCGCACGCGTTCAACCGTTTCTTCGCTCACTGCAGACCGACCCGTTGATTTCCCCTTACAGAGGCATCCAGAAGCTTTAAACTGCGCATACCATCGCCGAATGGAGTTAGCAGTTGGTGGATCTTTGTTGAACTTCGTCCTGAAGTGTCGTTGCACTGTTATGACTGACTGATGTGAGTGCATTTCAAGCACAACATACGCTTTCTCGGCTCCTGTCGTCATTTTGTCTCACTGCGCTCTCGAGCGCTCTGGCGGCAGAAACCTAAAGTGCGGCTTCAGCCGAACAAAACTTTATGAGTTTTTCTATGTATCTGTAGTGTGTCGTGACCATATGTCAATGAATGGAGCAACAGTGAATTTATGAAATCGCTTCAATCATTTGTAATAGCCCTGTATATTTATTTCACTGTGAGACTAGCCGATGAAATGTTTGCGACTGCCTGCGGAACCACGATTGTACACAGGCGCGCACCTCTTCTTTCGAAGCAAATCGACGGCCATGAATGCCTTTCTTCAGAGCTCCAAAAGTATGGAAAACGCATGGGGAAAGATCGGGACTGCATGGAAAATGTGTAAGGGCCTCCCAGCGAAAATTCCGCGGCATACCCGAAACAACCTTGGCAACACGTGGGCGGGCATTACTAGCAACAGAAGAATGCCGTTCGCTGGACATTTTGACTTGATGATGCGCTTTAATTTTTGCAAAGTGTTCACGTACCGCTTCCGTTAGTGTGGCGACGCGCTCCAGAAAGTCGATGAGCAGAGGGCTGTTGGACAGCGTCATTCTGTTGCAGCATACTGCCCGACCATATGTTGCCAAAGGTGTTTCGATTATGCTGCAGAAGTTTCGTTGGGCAGCCCTCACACATCCTCCATACAGTCCCGATATCTCCTCATGCGATTTCCATATTTTTGGAACCCTGAAGAAAGACATTCATGGCGTCGATTTGCTTCGGATGAAGAGGTATATGCCTGGGTACAATCACGGTGCCATAGGCAACCGCGAGCACTTTTCCATGAGGTCATTGACCATCTGTCTCACAGTTGGATATATTTATAAACAGTTACTGTGATTACTTTTCAAATAATAAACAGTTTACTTACTGAAACTTCCTGGCAGATTAAAACTGTGTGCCGGACCGAGACTCGAACTCGGGACCTTTGCCTTTCGCGAGGAAGTGCTCTGTGTTGTGAGGACGGGATGTGAGTCGAGCTTGGGTAGCTCAGTTGGTAGAGCACTTGCCCGCGAAAGGTAAAGGTCCCGAGTTCGAGTCTCGGTCCGGCACACAGTTTCAATCTGCCAGGAAGTTTCATATCAGTGGACACTCCGCTGCAGAGTGAAAATCTCATTCCAGTTTACTTACTTTTTGCATGTGTCTCGTTCTCATTTAAGTGCCCCTTATACGTATAAAACTAAGCAAAAAAACTAACACCAGTCCCTCGTCAGATAAGACTATAAAACAATTAAGATCTGGCACATGATGAACAATACGAACCATTAACTCCGGGTCCTCCCAATGGAGTACGGAACCATGTTTAAAATTGACACTACAAGAGAAAATCGCCCCATCCGAGTGACACCCAACGGCGGGAGAAGGAGACATTGTCTGAGACAGAGATTCCTGTGGGCCTAGTTCATTTGTACAACAACTTGCTTGTTTTGTTGGAGTCTAATGTGTTCCAATATCTAGCGGAATAAGACATCCATCCACCACTTTTTTTTAACAGAAAAAGGGAGACCAGCGTATTGTGATGCATTTTCTCCTCCAGATTTATCTTTTATGAGAAAATAGCAACAGTTCAGAAATTTCGTCCTTTAACCATGCCTCGTTTGTTAACGTACCTTCAGGATAACATACAGCTCAGCATTAAAAACTGTTGGGAAGGAGAATCTTGAAGAATAAAAGTTCTAAAATACTATGAAACGAAGTTATATGGGCTCATGTCCAAGTGTGGCCGTTTCTGAGCTTTATGACACTGAAAATACTACTGATTCTTAGAAGCCAATATGGGTTGTACTATAACCTCGAATGAAGTCATCAATATCTGGCATATCTGCTTGTACAAGGAAGTCCCTTAAACGGATTCCAAATGGTCTGATTCACTGCTGACCATGGCAACGGCAGTACCGAGGTGCATACGCTGGTTCCTGTTAAATCACCGAAGCAGGGCGTGACCAGTACTTGGATGGGTGACCGTTCGGATATGCCGCTCGCTGTTAACAATTTTCCCTTTGCCTTTGCGGTATTGGGGTTAGGAAGGGTGGTGGTGTTAAGACCCTGATCACCAGTTTTTGAGCCAAGGTTCTGGATTAAATTCCAAGGCCCTTCGCAATGCCTTATGAAGTGAGGACTTGCGACCCGTTTGATGGAGATCCGTCCGTCAGATGGGGACGTTAAACTCGACGGTCCCCTTCGTGCTCTTCGAGACGAGTAGGCTAAGTGTCGGCGCCAGGTTTCACTTTCTCCTTTCTCTCATCATCTCCATCACGAATATCAGACTACACTACACACACATCCATTACAGTCACGTACACTTACGGACAAAAGCTTTCCAAGTAGGCGGCTGAAACTGCCTTAGAGGTCTCCTAGCCATTCTTGGCATACGACTTTACTTATTTACAACTGACGTCACATAAAAAGCAGTCGAAGGGTGGGCAGCAACAGTTCTGTATGTTGGGGAATGTGGAACACTTTCAGCACTATGAGACATTGGCGCCTGGTGGACAGTGAACCTCCAGACAATTTCCGGGATTATGAAGCGTTCAAAAGCCCCGGGTCAGCGCGATTCATTCACAGTCGACAAAATTTCATACTTTGGTACAAAGCTGTATCACTTTTCAAATGGTTCAAATGGCTCTGAGCACTATGGGACTTATCATCATCAGCCGTCATCAGTCCCCTAGAACTTAGAACTACTTAAACCTGCCTAACCTAAGGACATCACACACATCCATGCCCGAGGCAGGATTCGAACCTGCGGCCCTAGCAGTCGCGCGGTTCCAGACTGAAGCGCCTAGAACCGCTCGGCCACCGCGGCCGGCATCACTTTTCATCATAATCTCCCCCACGCCCAATGCAAGTCCTCCAGCGCTTATGAAGTGTATAAATTCATTTAGAAACAAATTATTTTGGTAGTCCGCGCTACCACTCATGCACCGTGTGGCGCACCTCTTCATCAGAACGGAACTTCTTTCCTCCCATTGCGCCTTTGAGTGGTCCAAACATGTGGAAATCACTTGGGGCAAGGTCTGGTGAGTATGGTGCATGAGGAAGACACTTTAAATGCAGGTCTGTGATTGTTGCAACTGTTGTACGGGCAGTGAGGGGCCTTCCATTGTCATGTTGCAAAAGGACACCTGCTGACAGTAATCCACGTCACTTTGATTTCATTGCAGGCCGCAGATGATTTTTAGGAGATCTGTGTATGATGCACTGGTGACAGTGGTCCCTCCAGGCATGTAATGCTCCAAAATGACGCATTTTACGTACCAAAAGAGAGTCAGCATAACCTTCCCTGCTGATGCTTCTGTTCGAAACATCTTTGGTTTTGGTGATGAGGAATGGAGCTATTCCTTGCTCGCTCTTTTCGTTTCCGGTTGGTGAAAGTGAACCCAGGTTTCGTCCACAGTAACGATTCTTGCAAGGAAGCCATCACCTTCTCGTTCAATGCGCCGAAGAAGTTCTTCACAAGCATCAACACGTCGTTCTCTCATTTCAAGAGTCAGTTCCCGTGGCACCCATCTTGCAGACACTTTGTGAAACTGGAGCACATCATGCACAATGTGGTGTGCTGATCCACGACTAATCTGTAAACATGCTACAAAGTCATTCAGTGTCACTCGGCGGTTTTCCATCACTATGGCTTCAACTGCTGCAATGTCCTGTGGAGTCACAACTCGTTGCGCCTGACCTGGACGAGGAGCATCTTCCACTGAAGTCATATCATTTGCTAACTTCCTACTCCATTCGTAGACTTGCTGCTGTGACAAACATGCATCACGGTACTGAACCTTCATTCGTCGACACGCAAAAACCGAACAACCGAACGCTGTTCTTCCCTGGTGCAAGTCGCAAGTGGGGCAGCCATCTTTATACTGATACTGCAACGGTATGTGTGCATCTGCACTATGCTGCCACTTACAGGCTATTCTGCAC
Organism: Schistocerca serialis cubense; assembly: GCF_023864345.2. NCBI lineage: Eukaryota > Metazoa > Arthropoda > Insecta > Orthoptera > Acrididae > Schistocerca > Schistocerca serialis. The sequence continues at coordinate 888,016,091 of NC_064640.1, read as the reverse complement.
GCTGTTTGTAGCACGCTTACCCACTTACAGGATAACGGCGCGATTTTTCGATTTGTTATTACAAATTTAAGGTTTTCATTTGACTCACCCTCGTTTTATATTTGTTTCAACTCACGGCGTACAGCCATTGTCCTAGATGGACTGCTGGTAGCATTTTAGAACTCGCAATTGATTCCTTCTATACTCGTGGGTCCACCTCTTGTACAACTATTGGTCAATTCTGCACAATATACAGGTGTCCTGAGATTTCTGTTAAGATAACATAGATGGTCAAGCAATAGTAGGCTTCATCTTTCGGTGCAGCTTAGTTATCAACTGCTCTTGCAGTGATCACTCATCGGCGGTTTACGGTTGTGTGCTGGATGGACTTGATGGTAACTGAGGTGAAATGTTCTGTCATTTTACTGGACATCTTTTGGGTTCAGCTGGAGACTTCCATTCCGTATCACAATATTAACTACGTACGTGTCTCGCTTCCCGCAGTCCACCTTATGGGTCTAAGCACACGTAGTGAAACGACTTACTGCGGTCAGGAAATAGTGCCGAGATTCCGCCTTGCTCACTTCACTAATTTGCCAATAGTGAGCCAATGGTACTTGCAAGGCTGTGGGCTTCACTGCAGTTTGCTTTTATTTGCATTTTCGCAATACCACTCTGTTGACCCCAGTTGCAGACTTCTCATCGTTCCAACAGAAAACAGAATGCTTTCGATGGTGAGCTGAAGAGTGAGACGGATGGTTCAGCCGCATGGTGGTTCCTGTTCGTAGTATGCTGCCTCACAGTCAGAACATGCCAGTTTGAACTAGCGATCAGGTCGCCTTGCTAAGAACCCATACTCTCGGTTTTTCTTCAGGCATTCTGGGCAGATGTACAGTATTAACATTAGACGCAATATAACAAGCGTCTCTGAAATAATCTAGTACAAATAATCGTTCAAGTATTATTATTTACAAACAGAATTTTAATAAATCACGAATGAAACGAATTCTTGAGTCAGCGTAGTATCTAACAACTTTCGGGTTATTCGTGCTTTTGTCCTCTTTCACAGGAGATTCTTCTTCAACATTTCAACTGGAACGCTTGGACAAGTGTGTTAGTATTCAATTCAAATCCCTTCCTGACTCGAACTACGCACACAGCTCGGCTGTCTATCGCCTCTGAGACTGGTGCACTCGCACGGCTGTTAAGCAATCATTGCTGCGAAGTTAAAGTGGTCTCTCAATGGCTTCCGGTAATTTAAAAAATAGTTCATATCCAATAATAAGTATAAGAAATTAATAAAATAACAACCGAGTTAATCGGCTTGTAGCCCAACATGCGAGTAGATGGCAGTCTCATAATGCAGTGGTATGACGCAGAAGACTGAAACTGAAAGAATGAAGCGAACAGTTCCTCGCTCATATTCCAAAGCCAGCAACTTTATGGTCTGAGATACTAACATTAATGAGGCACAAATGTGTTTACTGTCAGATGTTACAGTGAGACAGAAGAGCGATGTATCTATGGGGCTCTCCAGCTACCAACTGAAACAGCATACTCAATAATCCAATGTGATTTTGGAGAAACACCGTATGTCGCCACCCATGGTTCTGGTAGACAACGAAATTATTCCTCCAATTAGCACATCAATTGTGTCATGAGACGGTGTCTTACGGAGTCAGTACGATAAACCACGTCGTCTATTTGCTCCCGGTGTAGTAAAACCCAGAACTAACTTTTTGCTTTCGGATTCCAAACAAACTTTACTTCATTCCTGAATGGCGAATTACTGTCAGTAGTATAAGATAATTCATCAGCCACTGATGGTTCGAAACAAAATCACAAGTACTTTTTCCTCTAGTGTGTATCCGTTTCGGATGTTACTGACTAACTTAGCTATAAAATTTTTGGTTATTTTGAAAAGTTCCTCGCTCGTGTGTGACGTCTATGTCCTGAAGTTTCCGAGTCAAGATGATGACGATGATGATGATGATGATGATGATGACGACAACGACGACGACGACGACGATGATGATGATGATGACGATGACGATATTCCTCGTCTCCTTTGACCAGGTATCTTTCTTTGCAGTTTACACCTGTTCCAATTCCTCATTACCTTGTTGCGTTTAGGAATTCTTTTTCTTTCTTCATTTTGTGGAGAATGTCACTGTTAGCAATTTTATCTGTCTATGGCCCTCTTGTCATTCTCCTGTAGTGCCACATTTCATATGCTACGTGCAGAAAAGCAGATGCAAACGATCAGTTTCTGCCACACTAGGCGTTGTAAAAAGGCCACTATAAGTCACTCAAAATCCCTTTAGTCGGCTTTTTATATACGTTTCTTACAGCATAAACGCCGCAATTGCAAACTAAGCAAATGATAACGATGGAGAACAAACTTGCGGACGTCAACAATTCCGACCATAACGATACAAAGAAATCCGAACTAACTCTCTCAATACGTAGACATAACAGCCGAGCAAGTAAATAACAAACATACGTCTTTAATTTTCAGGTTCTTAAATACAACATTTAAAGTCAGTTCAGAACTGTAGGTTGACAAAAAGAGTGAAAGGAAGGAAGGTTAGAAAACAACATTCCATCAACAAGTAAATGATCAGAAACGAAACACTTGCTCGGTAAGACCAAGATGTGGTAAGGGTGCGGGGGTGGGGAGGGGAGAGAGAGAGAGAGAGAGAGAGAGAGAGAGAGAGAGAGAGAGAATGGACTGCAGCATTACTGAAGGAAACATTCAGATATTCGCTTTTAGAGATTTCGGGAGACTGTCAAAAAACTTACAGGGTGTTTCAAAAATGACCGGTATATTTGAAACGGCAATAAAAACTAAACGAGCAGCGATAGAAATACACCGTTTGTTGCAATATGCTTGGGACAACAGTACATTTTCAAGCAGACAAACTTTCGAAATTACAGTAGTTACAATTTTCAACAACAGATGGCGCTGCGGTCTGGGAAACTCTATAGTACGATATTTTCCACATATCCACCATGCGTAGCAATAATATGGCGTAGTCTCTGAATGAAATTACCCGAAACCTTTGACAACGTGTCTGGCGGAATGGCTTCACATGCAGATGAGATGTACTGCTTCAGCTGTTCAATTGTTTCTGGAGTCTGGCGGTACACCTGGTCTTTCAAGTGTCCCCACAGAAAGAAGTCACAGGGGTTCATGTCTGGCCAATCCACGCCGCCTCCCGTATGTTTCGGATAGCCCAAAGCAATCACACGATCATCGAAATATTCATTCAGGAAATTAAAGACGTCGGCCGTGCGATGTGGCCGGGCACCATCTTGCATAAACCACGAGGTGTTCGCAGTGTCGTCTAAGGCAGTTTGTACCGCCACAAATTCACGAAAAATGGGCCAATGATTCCTTTGGAAGAAATGGCGGCCAAGACCAGTACTTTTTGAGGATGCAGGGACGATGGGACTGCAACATGGGCCTTTTCGGTTCCCCATATGCGTCAGTTCTGTTTATTGACGAAGCCGTCCAGGTAAAAATAAGCTTCGTCAGTAAACCAAATGCTGCCCACATGCATATCGCCGTCATCAATCCTGTGCACTATATCGTTAGCGAATGTCTCTCGTGCAGCAATGGTAGCGGCGCTGAGGGGTTGCCGCGTTTGAATTTTGTATGGATAGAGGTGTAAACTCTGGCGCATGAGACGATACGTGGACGTTGGCGTCATTTCGACCGCAGCTGCAACACGGCGAACGGAAACCCGAGGCCGCTGTTGGATCACCTGCTGCACTAGCTGCGCGTTGCCCTCTGTGGTTGCCGTACGCGGTCGCCCTACCTTTCCAGCACGTTCATCCGTCACGTTCCCAGTCCGTTGAAATTTTTCAAACAGATCCTTTATTGTATCGCTTTTCGGTCCTTTGGTTACATTAAACCTCCGTTGAAAACTTCGTCTTGTTGCAACAACACTGTGTTCTAGGCGGTGGAATTCCAACACCAGAAAAATCCTCTGTTCTAAGGAATAAACCATGTTGTCTACAGCACACTTGCACGTTGTGAGCAGCACACGCTTATAGCAGAAAGACGACGTACAGAATGGCGCACCCACAGACTGCGTTGTCTTCTATATCTTTCACATCACTTGCAGCGCCATCTGTTGTTGAAAAGTGTAACTACTGTAATTTCGAAAGTTTGTCCGCCTGAAAATGTACTGTTGTCCCAAGCATATTGCAACAAACGGTGTATTTCTATCGCTGCTCGTTTAGTTTTTATTGCCGTTTCAAATATACCGGTCATTTTTGAAACACCCTGTAAATAGGATGGACAGTCAGGGATTTGGAAACCCTCTCCAAAGTTTGCCACTTCATTCGGTAAGGCACATACGACTTTTGATAGGCAATAAGAGCGAAAAATAATAGAAGACAGCAACCAATTCTCAGGGAACGCTGGAAACTGAAAAAGATGGTCACAAAGGATCGTAGGAATAATGTAACACGTGTGACATCACAACTAAGTCAGCAACTTCAAAATCCTATTTCTGTAGACACAGTCTAAAGTGACATGCACAAACGGAACAACCAGTGACAAGCGATTATTCACTGATCTCCAAGACGAAAGCACAGCGTAACGCAAGAGATGGCCGGATGAGTAACCCATCTTGTTTCAGACATTCAGCGGCGTACTATGTATGACGGACGTCTAAAGAGCTTATTCGTTCGAATACTTGCCCCAATTCGATAGACATGCGTGTAGCTCCCCGATGATAAAGATTAGTACCAAAATATTATTTTGGCCATTTTGTTACTCTACAGACATGAAAGCAAATTAAAATATCATTGGTCTGACAAATAAAGACTGTTCTTAGACCAAAAACACATTTATTTTCGACTTAGTTCTCCTTTCAGCCAAAAAAACGTTTACTAATGTTTTTCTAGTAAATATATTCCGCGCTTTAAGTGCGATTGTAGGTCTGCAAAATTGCCATCTAGAATTGTTGTAAATTCTTCATTGGACTCTAGACGTTACACAACCACAGGTTTACTTACACGAGGGACTAGGTGGACATTTGAGGTTGCTAAGTCTCCTGGTTTGTTCTAACAATCTCCTCATCAAATTCTTCATCTTCCCATTGAAAATCGCCTTTTTGAGAACGTACACTGTCCTGGTTACGGAAGGCCCTTTACTGTTAATGATCAATGAAAACCAATTCAGCTGTATTATTACACATCTATTGTTATACGATTGGTTTTGTTGTAAGAACATCTTCAGGTTGCCTGAAGTTTAAAAAAAAAGAACAAGAAAAGTGGACTAAGGCTATAGCGTCTTAACGAATAAAATAAGCAACTCACATTGACAACAGTCTTACCTATGCTAAATCCTCATCGAGTTCTGCTGAAGTCATTATATAATAAGATATAGTTGTCCAGGGACAATTATCATAAACATTTTGTCTACCACCTGGCTGAACTATGACGAGCAGGCACTGATACTAGGAAGTAAAAACCGCAACGCAGTCAATCAAAACAATTGAAAAATGCACAATAACAAGGTAACAGGTGACAAGACTTACGCAAACCTGCATCGTCATTTCACAGGTGTGACAGTAAGGAATAATTATAAAACACAGTTACAAAGTAACTACGTAAAAATATCAGGAACGATAATTACGATCTCACAGAGCGATCATAAGTCATGAATAACGTAGTTATAAAAGACGCATTCTCAGTAAACATGTAAAAGAGCTAAGACAACAACACTAGTACCGTGCAGTTCTAGGCGCTACAGTCTGGAACCGCGAGACCGCTATGGTCGCAGGTTCGAATCCTGCCTCGGGTATGGATGTGTATAATGTCCTTAAGTTAGTTAGGTTTAAGTAGTTCTAAGTTCTAGTGGACTGATGACCTCAGAAGTTGAGTCCCATAGAGCTCAGAGCCATTTGAACCAACGCTAGTAGTTTCCGTCATATGTCGTTAATAAAATTACAAGCGAGCTGTGTTAAGCTTGCTATAATTATTTACAATGTAAGAAAACAAAATGCCAGTAGTTGCACAAAGCCATACCATCAGGTTGATAGATACATACGACTTATTATACAATCAATTATGAAGTAATTACACATATCAAAAAAAAATATTTCGTCACACCGGTTCCCAGAACTCCTGAAGATAGACGTTGACTGTGGTTATTGTCTCACAGACAGGGCCCCTTTGACTGTTCAGAGATGACACTAAACCCGCCCAAAGATGTAAATAACCATGCATGAGCAGCGCCTATTAGACGGAGGGGACCGACAGCCGATCGGTTCCAGTCATTCCACAAGGAAGGAGGTACACGGTCAATACCGCGGTTCCATCGCGTCCGCATTGTTACTTTGTGCCAGAAAGGGCTCTCAAGAAGAGAGATGTCCAGGCGTCTCGGAGTGAACCAAAGCGATGTTGTTCGGGCATGGAGGAGATAGAGAGAGACAGGAATTATCGATGACAGGTTTCGCTCAGGCCGCCCAAGGGCTACTACTGTAGTGGATGACCGCTACCTACGGATTATGGCTCGGAGGAACCCTGACAGCAACGCCACCATGTTGAATAATGCTCTTTGTGCAGCGACAGGACATCGTGTTACAGCCCAAACTGTGTGCAATAGGCTGCATGATGCGCAAGTTCACTCCCGACGTCCATGGCGAGGTCCATCTTTGCAAACACGAAACCATGCAGCGCGGTACAGATGGTCCCAACAACATGCCGAATGGACCGCTCAGGATTGGCATCACGTTCTCTTCACCGATGAGTGTCGCATATGCCTTCAGCCAGACAATCGTCGGAGACGTGTTTGGAGGCAACCCGGTCAGGCTAAACGCCTTTGACACTCTGTCCAGCGAGTGCAGCAAGGTGGAGGTTCCCTGCTGTTTTGGGGTGGCATTGTGGGGCCGACGTACCCCGCTGGTGGTCATGGAAGGCGCTTTAACGTGCAACCATATCGTAGCATATTGGCGAGGCATTCGTCTTCATGGATGACAATTCGCGCCCCCATCTTGTACATCTTGTGAATGACTTCCTTCAGGATAACGACATCGCCCGACTACAGCGGCCAGCACGTTCTCCAGACATGAACCCTATCGAACATGCCTAGTATAGATTGAAAAGGGCTTTTATGGAAGACGTGACTCACCAACCACTCTGGGGGATGTACGCCGAATCGCCGTTGAGGAATGGGCCAGTCTGGACCAACAGTGCCTTAACTTGCGTGTAGTACAGGCACGCATCTATGCAAGAGGACACGCTACTGGGTATTAGAGGTAACGGTGTGTACCGCAATCTGGACCACCACCTCTGAATGTCTCGCTATATGGTGGCACAACATGCAATGCGTGGTTTTCATGAGCAATACAGAGGGCGGAAATGATGTTTATGTTGACCTCTCTTCCAGATGACCTCTCTTTCTGTACAGGTTCCGGAACTCCCGGAACCGAGGTAATGCAAAAATCTTTTTTATGTGCGTGCATACAACATAACAGAACCAGTAGCTGTGATCACACAAAACTGTCATGACTACAGAATAAAAGCAGTTACAACAAACTATGTATTATTATTCAACATATAAATGTAAAATAATTCAAAATGGTTCAAATGGCTCTGAGCACTATGGGACTTAACATCTGTGGTCATCAGCCCCCTAGAACTTAGAACTACTTAAACCTAACTAACCTAAGGACATTACACACAGCCATGCCCAAGGCAGGATTCGAACCTGCGACCGTAGCAGTCGCGCGGTTCTCTACTGAGCGCCTAGAACCGCTAGACCACCGCGGCCGGCTGTAAAATAATTGAACGTCATAGTTCCTGTCGTGTGTCGCTAACAAATTAAATGTGAGGAATGTTGAATTTGCTACATATCTGTTTTGTACTGAAGATTTTACTATTTCTTGTAACGATTACGATCGCACAACCGATATCGCGCTCGATAGACAACAAGCACTATGTTTGCATGTTTATTCTCTCTTGGTGCGACCTTGTCTGCACAGCTTACTGTACGCAGTATGCCGTGCCTGTTCGCAAAAATTCCGCCAGGCGGTCGGCAAAATGTTTATCGTAATTATTTCCGAATTAGTCTTTAACACTACATACGAAAACAAGGTCTTGTATATAATGACTTCACCACAAATCAATGAGGATTTGGTATAAGACTGTTGTCAGTGTGTGTCGCTTATTTTATTCGTTACGATGTTGTCGCTTTAGCCTAATTTCTTGTTTCGTTTAAGTGCAGGCAACCCGAAGATGTTCTAAGAGTGGAACCGGTCGTAGCACAATAAATTTGTAATAAAACAGTTGAGATAGTTTTCGTTAATCATGTCAGCAGTGGTGCCCAACATGATCAAGGAAAAACGCCCTTTACGTTGATAATCTTCAAGCGAAATGGTTCAAATGGCTCTGAGCACTATGGGACTCAACATCTGAGGTCATCAGTCCCCTAGAACTTAGAACTACTTAAACCTAACTAACCGAAGGACATCACACACATCCATGCCCGAGGCAGGATTCGAACCTGCGACCGTAGTGGTAGCGCGGATCCAGACTGTAGCGTCTAGAACCGCTCGGCCACTCCGGCCGGCTTCAAGCGAAATATGACATCTGAATTTAGCAACTCATTTTAACTGTTTTATATGAAGGAGCAGACTCCTTACATAAATCATCATCAACTCTGGATTAGTTCACGTTGGCGATGAACTATCAGAACAAATCATTTTATGATGGCGCGATTTTCAGTTTATCCATTTGAAAGAAACACACGTAACACGACTATTTTAAATTTCGAGAATGATGTTTTCCATAAGACTTTTCTTATTGGGCAACATGTACTAACATAACTATTAGGTTGGTGCATAAGTTCATCAAGTTTTTGTTTTGTGTGGTGTCACTGCCAGACACTACACTTGCTAGGTGGTAGCTTTAAATCGGCCGCGGTCCACTAGTACATGTCGGACCCGCGTGTCGCCACTGTGTGATCGCAGACCGAGCGCCACCACAAGGCAGGTCTCGAGATACGGACTAGCACTCGCCCCAGTTGTACGGACGACTTTGCTAGCGACTACATGGACGAAGCATTGCTCATTAGCCGAGCCAATAGTTAGAATAGCCTTCAGCTAAGTCAATGGCTACGACCTAGCAAGGCGCCATTAGTAACATTGCATGTATCTAAAGAGTCTCACTTGTATCGCCACTATCTCCAGATATACCAAAAGGATGGATTAAAGTTAAGTATTCCAGAAGCTACGTACTTTTCTTTATAGCATTCATTACGTATCCTGTTTCAGACCTCACGCCATCCTGCTTTAACTTAGCGCGTGTCTTTCGGCTTCCTCTCATTGTGTCTAGGCTGTCTTGTCTAGACACAACATTTTGCATGTTGGTATTCCGGTTGCTATGTTTGTTTACCGATTGTCATTTTCTATTTGTAGTACACTGTTGCTATTTAAGTTTACATATCGTCATTTTGTCATTTGAAGACTGTGAGTGGACCTGTGGACGCTGGAAAATGGAGCCGCGAGGGATTAGCCGAGCGGTCTAAAACGCTGCAGTCATGGACTGTGCGGCTGGTTCCGGCGGAGGTTCGAGTCTTCCCTCGGGCATGGGTGTGTGTGTGCTTGTCCTTAGAATAATTTAGGTTAAGTAGTGTGTAAGCTTAGGGACTGATGACCTTAGCAGTTAAGTCCCATAAGATTTCACACACATTTGAACATTTTTTTAACATAGAAAATGGAGTGTCAAGTAGAGAAATATGAACATTTGCGACACAGTCTTCTGTTTGAGTTCATTTGAGGGTTGACAGCAGCGGAGAAAGCCAGAAACATTTGTACCGTGTATGGGGATAATGCCATTGGGTAGAGCACGGCAAGACAGTGGTTTGCTCGTTTTAAGAAGGATGGTTTCGACACTAGCGACTCTCCACCTCCAGGAGCCGGCCGTTGTGGCCGAGCGGTTCTAGGCGCTTCAGTCTGGAACCGCGCGACCGCTACAGTCGCAGGTTCGAATCCTGCCTCGGTCATGGATGTGTGTGATGTCCTTAGGTTAGTTAGGTTTAAGTAATTCTAAGTTCTAGGGGACTGATGACCTCGGATGTTAAGTCCCATAGTGCTCAGAGCCATTTGAGCCACCTCCAGGAAGACCTTCGGTGTTTGATGAGGATCGTTTAAAAGCATTAATCGACACTGATCCACGCCAGTGTACTTGAGAACTGTCAGATTTGATGAACTGTTATCAGTCATACCATTATCGTGCGAGATTTTCATGCAATGGGGAAGGTTAAAAAATTCGACGTATGGATACCGCATGCTAAGCGAAAATCACAAAATCATCGGTTGCTCATCAATTGGTTCGTGAACAACACCGACCATTCCTATCGTGTATCGTTACTGGTGACAATAAATGGTGTCTTCGTGCTAACATAAGAAAAGGACAGAATGGTTGAGCCCAAACAAAGCAACAAATCCCCGAACAAAGACCTGCGTGCATCCACGAAAGATAATGTTATGCATCTGATGGAATACAGACGGTGTGGCGTACTACAAATTGCTCCCATGAGGTGTAACCATCACTGCTCACATTTATTGCCAACAACCGAGAAGTCTTGCAGAAGCAACCCAACAACAGCGACTAGGAAGACTGCGTGAAGTAATTCGACTCCACGATAACGCCGGCCCGCATTCTGCTAGACTGACAAAAAACGCTAGACAAGAGTAGTTTTGAGAAGTCACACCTCACCCACCTTATTCATCTGCTCTTGCGCCCTCAGATTTTCACCTTTTCCGCTCTATCGAACAGCCTTTCAGAATTAAAATGCGTTCCGAACATGGCTCGATGTGTTCTTCGCCTCAAAACCACATGATTTCCACAGTTGCGAAATCTGGAAGTTACCCCAGCACTGACAGACTGTTGTAAATAGTGAAGGAGAATATATTATTCATTAGAGTCTCTGTTGTGTTTATTTGTTGCGTTTATCAAACTTACGAAAAAACGCTAAGAACTTATCCTCCAATCCAATACAATTCATTGTTATCAACGCCCTCGTCGGATTACAGCCACGGACAGTGTTGAAACTTAAGGTGACACAATTTATCTTACGTTGTACTCCAAAAACAGACACTGTCTTTCAAAATGAGTGCCCTACTACTACTCTACGATAGCCGTATTCGGTCAACTGGATAACGCAAAGGGAGATAGAATGCAGTGCTAACACTGTGCATCCGGATGTTTCCATAAATTTGACAACGATTTGTGAAACCTGCGAATGGACACACAGCGGTCCACAGCGTCCACTGGGCGGGCCGCAAGGCGCACATCAATCAGCTGGGCCGTCCGCAGTCGCGCACATCTGTTGGCCCCAATTCCGCGCCAACGTTTCTCGCAATTGTCGTCCGTTACTGGGAGGACGTCTCGCCAACCGACTACACCGACCAAACACACTCAACAGCCAAGCAGCGCAGTTGACACTTCCCATACGAATACAGAACAATTCATAAAAAAAAGCTGTTAAAGCTGGCAGCAGTTTCCAGTTGCTGATCGAGTGCAGGCGATGGTCAGATCTCAGAAAATTGTGACAGATATTAATTTTGGAGAGTAAATGAAACTATATACTTTCAGAGAACTTTCCAGATTTTAAAAAACTACGATGTATATGCAGATCGAAGCAACGAATGAAAATTTGTACCACGGCCAGGATTCGAAACCGGGTCTCCTGCTCATTAGGCAGATGCCTAGTCAGCAGTAGACCCGTCTTCGAAACCCAGTTTTGGTATAAATTTTCATTTGTCGACTCATTCTGCATATATACAACTATGGAGATCTTAAACATAGCTAGGAAACAGCAACTGTGTAAATCTGAAGAGGTTGAAAAAAATTCGCCAATCAGTTGCAAAACCAAGGTTTATTAGCCCTTGACCTAGGTTTCGATATTTCTAAAAACATCTTCTTCAGAAGGAGTGGGCCTTGTTACTCCACATGACATTATATTCTTCATGTGATGTAACAAGGCCCATTCTTTCTGAAGAAGATACATTACTGGCCATTAAAATTACTACACCACGAAGATGACGTGCTACAGACGCGAAATTTAACCGACAGGAAGAAGATGCTGTGATATGTACATGATTAGCTTTTCAGAGCATTCACACAAGGTTGGCGCTGGTGGCGACACCTACAACGTGCTGACATGAGGAAAGTTTCCAACCGATCTCTCATACACAAACAGCAGTCGACCGGCGTTGCCTGGTGAAACGTTGTTGTGATGCCTCGTGTAAGGAGGAGAAATGCGTACCATCACGTTTACGACTTTGGTAAAGGTCGGATTGTAGCCTATCACGATTGCGGTTTATCGTATCGCGACATTGCTGCTCACGTTGGTCGAGATCCAATGACTGTTAGCAGAATATGGAATCTGTGGGTTCAGGAGGGTAATACGGAACGCCATGCTGGATCCCAAAGGCCTCGTATCACTAGCAGTAGAGATGACAGGCATCTTATCCGCATGGCTGTAACGGATCGTGCAGCCCTGAGTCAACAGATGGGGACGTTCGCAAGACAACAAGCATCTGCACGAACAGTTTCACGACGTTTGCAGCAGCATGGACTATCAGCTCGGAGACCATGGCTGCGGTTACCCTTGACGCTGCATCACAGACAGGAGCACCTGCGATGGTGTACTCAACGACGAACCTGGGTGCAAGAATGGCAAAACGTCATTTTTTGGATGAATCCAGGTTCTGTTTACAGCATCATGATGGTCGCATCCGTGTTAGGCGACATCGCGGTGAACGCACATTGGAAGCGTGTATTCGTCCCCGCCATACTGGCGTATCACCCGGCGTGATGGTATGGGGTGCCATTGGTTACACGTTTCGGTCACCTCTTGTTCACATTGACGGCACTTTGAACAGTGGACGTTACATTTAAGATGTGTTACGACCCGTGGCTCTGTCCTTCATTCGATCCCTGCGAAACCCTACATTTCAGCAAGATAATTCACGACCGCATGTTACAGGTCCTGTATGGGCCTTTCTCGATACAGAAAATGTTCGACTGCAGCACTGGCCAGCACATTCTCCAGATCTCTCACCAATTGGAAACGTCTGGTCAATGGTAGCCAAGCAACTGGCTCGTCACAATACGCCAGTCACTACTCTTGATGAACTGTGGTATCGTGTTGAATCTGCACGGGCAGCTGTACCTGTACACGGCATCCAAGCTCTGTTTGACTCAATGCCCAGGCGTACCAAGGCCGTTATTACGGCCAGAGGTGGTTGTTCTGGGTACTGATTTCTCAGGATCTATGCACCCAAATTGCGTGAAAACGTAATCTCATGTCAGTTCTGGTGTAATATATTTGTCCAATGAAGACCCGTTTATCATCTGCATGTCTTCTTGGTGTACCAATTTTAATGGCAAGTAGTGTATTAATTCTGGGTAAATTTAATTTAATGGTAGACCACACACAACTAAATTTAATGACGACACTGTATTCTACGTTACCCATTTCAACAAAACACGTAGAACATGACAACTGTGAAAAGCTGCACAAATAAAACCTTTGCGAAAACTATGCTGGCAGGTGAGTTTCTTTGTACGTATATACCAGCATAACAACAATCAATCGAAAATCAGTAAAAACAAAACTGAGCGCAGGACGAAATTGACAGTTATTTGAGCATCATGATGTAACACAACAAAAACAAAATCCATTAATATCTATGTCAATATAGCGATTTTCTCCTTGCCGTCTAATGCGCCAATAAACTCCGTGAAAGCGTTTGCAGTTATGTTTGAGGCGCGCGGCAATGCTTCGCCGGCGGTGCGCGCGGCTGTACCGCGCCCTAATGGCAGCTGACGCCGGAATGGGAATGCCTCAACGAGCAGCTCGTTTTCCCGGCCAGTGCGGGATGCTGACCCGCTTAGCGACTCGCCCAACAGCGTCCGCCTTGCCCTACACTGCGTGTGTACGCCAAGAGCAGAGGAAAGTTAGCAAGCGCGCAGTCGCTCACCGTTACGAGCTACTCACTGCACGCGGTGTGGTCGTTGACGTGGAGCGTGTGGCCTGGTGGTGTCTTACCAGTACCGACGAGACAGGAAGGATTACGATTTTTTTTATGATTAAGCACAACTGCCTGGAATCACAGAGCGCCCGATATTTAATTCGTGTTCCGATTTACTTGCAGCTTTGTTACAGACTTAAAACGTAGCTCGTTAGTACGTTCTCAGTTAGAATCGAAGTGTAAAAATTTGTGATTCCGTTTTTCTAAATGTTACACTACTGGCCATTAAAACTGCTACACCACGAAGATGACGTGCTACAGAAGCGAAATTTAACCGACAGGAAGAAGATGCTGTGATATGCAAATGATTAGCTTTTCAGAGCATTCACACAAGGTTGGCGCCGGTGGCGACACCTACAACGTGCTGACATGAGGAAAGTTTCCAACCGATTTCTCATACACAAACGGCAGTTGACCAGCCTTGCCTGGTGAAACGTTGTTGTGATGCCTCGTGTAAGGAGGAGAAATGCGTACCATCACGTTTACGACTTTGGTAAAGGTCGGATTGTAGCCTATCACGATTGCGGTTTATCGTATCGCGACATTGCTGCTCGCGTTGGTCGAGATCCAATGACTGTTAGCAGAATATGGAATCGGTGGGTTCAGGACGGTAATACGGAACGCCGTGCTGGATCCCAACGCCCTCGCATCACTAGCAGTCGAGATGACAGGCATCTTATCCGCGAGATGACAGGCATCTTATCTGCGTGGCTGTAACGGATCGTGCAGCCACGTCTCGATCCCTGAGTCAACAGATGGGGACGTTTACAAGACAACAACCGTCTGCACGAACAGTTCCACGACGTTTGCAGCACCGTGGACTATCAGCTCAGAGACCATGGCTGCGGTTACCCTTGACGCTGCATCAGAGATAGGAGCGCCTGCGATGGTGTACTCAACGACGAACCTGGGTGCACTAATGGCAAAACGTCATTTTTTCGGATGAATCCAGGTTCTGTTTACAGCATCATGGTGGTCGCATCCGTGTTTGGCGACATCGCGGTGAACGCACATTGGAAGCGTGTATTCGTCATCGCCATACTGGCGTTATCACCCGGCGTGATGGTATGGCGTGCCATTGGTTACACGTCTCGGTCACCTCTTGTTCGCATTGACGGCACTGTGAACAGTGGACGTTACTTTTAATATGTGTTACGACCCGTGGCTCTACCCTTCATTCGATCCCTGCGAAACCCTACATTTCAGCAGGATAATCCGCGACCGCATGTTGCAGGTCCTGTGCGGACCTTTTTGGATACAGAAAATGTTCGACTGCTGCCCTGGCCAGGACATTCTCCAGATCTCTCACCAACTGAAAATGTCTGGTCAATGGTGGCCGAGCAACTGGCTCGTCACAAAACGCCAGTCACTACTCTTGATGACCTGTGGTATCGTGTTGAAGCTGCATGGACAGGTGTACCTGTACTCGCCATTCAAGCTCTGTTTGACTCAACGCCCAGGCGTATCAAGGCTATTATTACGGCCAGAGGTGGTTGTTCTGGGTCCTGATTTCTCAGGATCTATGCACCCAAATTGAGTGAAAATGTAATCACATGTCAGTTGTAGTATAACATATTTGTCCAATGAATACCCGTTTACAATCTGCATTTCTTCTTGGTGTAGCAATTTTAATGGCCAGTAGTGTATACATGAGGGTAAGTCAATTACTGTCCGAAATGTAGTTATAAAATTTTATTGTAATCAAATAATAAACTTAAAGAACATAATTTTTTCGACATAGTCTCGTTGCGTTTCAACGCACTTGGTCCATTGTTGTACAAGCTTCCTGATGCCCTCATAAAAGAAGGTTCTCGGTTGAGCTGCGAGCCAGGAATGCACCGCTTCTTTCATTGCTTCGTCCGAGGCATATCGACGGCTCCTTAATGCCTGTTTGAGTGGACCAAATGAGCGATAGTCAGAAGGGGCAAATCGGGACTATATGGAGGATGATCCAGTACTTCAAATTTGAGTTTCTGGAGCGCTTCAGCAGTGTTGGCAGCAGTATGCGGACGGGCATTGCCGTGCAACAACACACCTTTAGACAGCAATCCTCGGCGTTTGCTTCGAATTGCAGGCTTTAGCCTGGCAGTAAGCATCTCACTGTAACGTACACTGTTTATTGTTGTGCCCCTTTCCCCACAATGTTCCAGTACTGGACCTTGTGCGTCTCAGAAAACCGTAAGCATCAGTTTTCCTGCGGACGGTTGGGTCTTGAACTTTTTATTGCACGGCGAATTCGGATGTTTCCATTCTATACTCTACCGTTTACTCTCCCGCTCGTAATGAGGGATCCATGTTTCGCCACCAGTAATAATCTTGTCTAAGAAGTTGTCCCCTTCGTTATCATAGCGATCCAAATGTTTTTTGCAAATGTCCAAGCGCGTTTGTTTATGCAAGTGTGTGAGTTGTTTTGGGACCCATCTCGCAAAAACTTTATGAAACCCAAGTCTGTTGCGGATGATTTCGTAGGCAGAACCGTGACTAATTTGCACACGATGTGCCACTTCGTCAATAGTTAACTGTCTGTCTAAGAGAATCATTTCACGTGAACGCTCAAGGTTTCTTCATTTGTGACGGTAAACGGTCGTCCGGCTCCATCATCGTGCGCAACACTTGTGCCACCATTTCGGAATTCTTCAATCCATTCGTAGACACCCCGTTGTGGCAAAACACTGTTCCCGTACTGTACCGAAAGTCTTCCATGTATTTCGGCCCCTGATGCGCCTTCCGACCAAAAAAAAAACGGATCAATGAGCGTTGCTGTTCACTGGTGAAAATAGACAGCGGAGCAGCCATGATTAACAGCACGGCAGCGATAACGAAACGAGCCTAGCCGCTTGAAAATTGCAAAGATATAACAACAAATAAACAAAGCATGCGTCATCAACGTAAAACACTCAGTCCGGAGCCGCGCGACTGCTACGGTCGCAGGTTCGAATCCTGCCTCGGGCATGGATGTGTGTGCTGTCCTTAGGTTAGTTAGGTTTAAGTAGTTCTAAGTTCTAGGGGACTGATGACCACAGATGTTAAGTTCCATAGTGCTCAGAGCCAGCCATCAACGTAAAACGACAGAACTACCAAAATAAACAAAAATATAACTAAATTGCGGATAATAATTGACTTACCCTGTAATTTGCTTTAGAAGAGTTGGGGGTTGTTTTGGGGGAGGAGACAGACAGCGAGGTCATCGGTCTCGTCGGATTAGGAACCATGCCAGCATTTGCCTGGAGCGATTTAGGGAAATCACGGAAAACCTAAATCAGGATGGCCGGACGCGGGATTGAACCCTTGTCCTCCTGAATGCGAGTCCAGTGTGCTAGCCACTGCGCCACCTCGCTCGGTTTTGGAAGATTATACGATGCAATAAACAGTTGTGAAAAGTTAAAACCGTATGTCAGATTATAACTGGCAGCCGGATCTCTGTCGGTCGTGGGTAATCACACAACACGGGCAAGCATTATGGACTGGACTAGGACCTTTCGGAGAAATATTCGTAACCATAGCCTCAGGGATGATACTGAAATGGCATTTGTTTAACCATTAGCGGAACTAACGATGCAATGTATATTTTGAGAAGCCGAAGCTTTGCGACTAGGTCGTGAGGCGTTGTCAGACAGAACAACTACCTGTCAAATTCAGAGGCCACTGTTCAGCTCTCGTACGGCACACAGTTTTAACTTTAGTTTTTAACATAATTCTGTAGCGCTCTCTCTCTCTCTCTCTCTCTCTGCCTCCCTCTCCCTCAATATCCAATCTCAGTTTTGTTAGTACCTCTCACAGGACTGGTACAACTCGACAGATGAGTCAGTTTCTTTCACGACCAATCTCAACATATACAGAGGTTACTAATACAGCAAAGAAACAACGTGGAATTGCCCCATCAACGTTAGCTTGAGAATGTCCAATGGTGGTTTTTTTTTAAGGACATTAGACTTTTACAGTGAGATAATGAAGCTGAAATATTTAAGAAATGTAACTACTGATAATTTAAGACGTCAAAATATGTAATAAAAATTCCTGAATGGAAATATGTATATGTGTTTCAGAACATTAAAGATGCTTCATGATAAACAGAGAAGAAACGCGTTAGGCAATTAGAAATCGCATATATTCGGTAACTTGAAAGTCATCAACATGCAATTACTAACACCCGACTAATGACATCGACATATGTTCCAGGAGGTTTCGGGATTACAGCCGTATCACGTTGACATCTTGCCACGATATTTCGGCTTACAACCATTAAGCCGTCTTCAAGTGAGTGTTTTGTACTGGAGACAGCTGGTGCACATTGCTCGTGTTATACCGAAAACTGAGGCGGTGGCGCATACGACACAGTTACCGCTGCGCGCCCTCTTCGAATATTGCTCCATTATCACCCGAAATATCGTGGCAAATTGTGCATATCATCGAGCTGTAATCCCGAAAACTCATGGAATACTCATTACGCCAGGAATACTTCAGGAATCATATCGACATATTTGTCTGTTTGTTTGAGCAGGGAATTTCTGTTAATAGTTACGTTTGGATTTTTCTTATTCCTTAATGCCGGGATGCAGTCTATACTTTATATTTGGTGGTTAGGTTAGCTGTCACGGAACGGATCACAAATCACAATGCCAGTAACAACAAAGTAGTGAATCTTCTGAGCACGAGTAAATTTATACCTCTCGTCAACAAAGTTGTCGACATTTAGCTTCTTTTACTTTAGGCTAAATACTCGAATCCTAATGACCTAGGCATCGGGCGACTCCCTCCTAATTTGCACAACGTCAACTTAATTTTAATACTTTGCAAGATAGTTCCGTCTCCGTCGGTACTGACACTATTTTAAGTCAATGAGCTTAAAATCTAATCGTTTCGCCTCTTCACGAAGAGATCTCTCGTGATAATTTTTTATGCTTGCACTACGCACTACTTTTAACTGGAACATGGCTGTATCTTGTCATATGAACACGATAGTCCCACCACAATATGCTATGTGGTGTAAAAAGAGTCTTTAATTATAACATTTTTATTATTTTCCCGCTTAACCGCGATTTCAGTATTGCAGTTTGTATTAAACGCAGATCACAGTACCGACAAGAACTTTACGTTCTACATGTAATTATAGACGATTTTATTATTCGAATATTGATAAGTAGAAAACCAATAACAACGTGGGAAGAATTCCACACCCCTTATGCTTCGTACGATTCAAAATGATTGCCCTCAGCTGGATATCGTGGCACAAACCGTCAAACTGTAGCTGTAATACAGAAAAGTAAGGAAGGTAGACTAAGGTTGACACCCTCGTACAGGGGACAGAATGGGAAATCAAATTGGCCAAGTTCTTTTCAAAGGAACAATCTCGGCATTCGGATTAAGGATAAAACCTGAATCTCGATGGCCGGATGGAGATTTGAGCTTCCCTTTGCTCCAATATGAGTGCAGTGCGTAACAACAGTTCAAAATGGCGCTGTAATCACAAAGCCCGTCGACTGTAAAAACCATTCAGTTTTATGTGTGCTAAAACCGGAAAAAATTGTGCCTAGATTTATTTTTCAACAATCGGATGACTCTCAGAATGGCTTTGGCTCTAATGGTCCTCCGATAGCATGTAGAGCAAGGTGATCTTTCTCTCGGTGAAATTGTTTCAGGAGGTCAGACAAGCGTTCTATCGAAGAACTTCGATACAAAATAGCTGTCTCAGGAGTGGGCTCATGCAGTTTAGCACCGAAACCTGTAACATCCCTCTAGACGTTTTCTTCGAAAGAGCTTGCGGTTTCTGCGTCAATAAACGCATAGTGATGGCTGAGCGAAACGATAAAAGACCCGCGAAGAGCAATTCAAAACAAACGACGTGGCACGTTGAGATTAGCGTGATTTTACTTCACGACAATGTCCGTTCCACACATTGCCACAGGCATCTGACCACCTTCCGCGTAGTCCCGATTTAAATCCACACCTGCATTTAAAGGATCTACGAAACAAAACTGGCCCGGGAAATATTTACGAGAGGACTAAAGAGGCATTGACCCTCTCTAATGAACATCACAGACGATACTGAAGATGGCCACCGTTGATGATGATGGAGCGTTGTGCGTGATTCATCAAACTATGATACATGCGCCGCAGCTCGTCCTGAGGACAGCAGCAATAGCGATTTCATTGTTCGGTTTTAGCTCTTCCAGTGCGTGATGTTTATGTGAGTACACTTTACCATTCGGTTTTCCTCACAGGTAAAAATCACAGGTGAGAGAGGGAGAGATCAGGCGATGGAGGTGGGCAGGAGATTGCACTGCCTCTTCTGACTGTCCTACCTCGCGAAACATCTCATGCACTCGCGACAGGTTCAAATGGCTCTGAGCACTATGGGACTCAACTGCTGAGGTCATTAGTCCCCTAGAACTTAGAACTAGTTAAACCTAACTAACCTAAGGACATCACAAACATCCATGCCCGAGGCAGGATTCGAACCTGCGACCATAGCGGTCTTGCGGTTCCAGACTGCAGCGCCTTTAACCGCACGGCCACTTCGGCCGGCACACTCGCGACAGGGCTGTCACGGAGGTACAAGCTGTTGCTCCGTCTAGCTGAAAAATTCCATACTTTAATTCAACTTCTGTGAGCCGATGCGCATACGAATTAATTTCTGGACATACCGGTTAGCATTAACAGTTTGATGTTAGATGACACTAGACATTGCGCAACAAACACCTCTCTTGAGATTATACAACGGCTCTTCAAAGTATTAATGGAGATTTTCTGATGTAAAACTGAGCATGTTCTGCGAGTTCACATAGCCTGGCAGGCCGAACTAGACATCCGACGAAATGAGAAACAGATGATCTAAAAGCTCTGATTCCACTTCACTTAGAAACCACTGGTAGAACTCAACACGCGAAAGTTCGTCTGAACGTTTTAATTCGTGCGCAACAGTAAATTTGTAAGCATACATATGTAGGTCCTTTTTGATAATGTTTCGAAACGACGATCTCTTAATTCCCACATGCACAGATTAATGGCGCTTAGATATCGTCGCACTGTACCAGGATTTCCTACACTCGAGAAATACTTGCAGGTGTTCTTAATCTTTTTGGGTAGTTATGGCTTTTATTCGCTACAGAGCCAGTTTCGCACCATTTTACCACTAAGTTTTGCACTGCAGACTTTGTGAAAAAGCTTTCAGTCTTAAGGCGTTGCGCAAACAATTTCGCACACGTTTTCCACAAATTTGCTTCTCATAACATCCAACAATAAACACGCGCTCTTTTACCGTTAGCACCATTTTTATTGCATTCTGCTGGTCACTAAAACAATTTTGATCCCTACACTGACGTAATGAGACAGCAAAGTGCTAGGGACAGAACAACCGGAGATGCCCATGCACAGACCCATGTCACGACAACCGATTGCAGCATCGAAAACACAGTTCCCGATATCTTCTGTAATGGGCAGTTCAAAAAATGTTCAAATGTGTGTGAAATCTTATGGAACCTAATTGCTAAGGTCATCAGTCCCTAAGGTTACACACTACTTAACCTAAATTATCCTAAGGACAAACACACACACCCATGCCCGAGGGAGGACTCGAACCTCCGCCGGGACCAGCCGCACAGTCCAAGACTGCAGCGCCTTAGACCGCTCGGCTAATCTCGCGCGGCTAGTGGGCAGATCTACAGTTCAGTAACAAAGATCACTTCCACGTCAGTCTTACAAATACTTCCACGGACAGTTTTATTTTGCCTACACTATATATTTATACTCCGCAGGTCATCTCACGGTGTGTGGCGGATAGTGGTTCATGCAACCCTTTCCTGGTCAAGTCACGAAAGATTCGTGTGATGAACGACTATTGGTAAACCAACGTGTGATCTCGAATCTGTCTAATCTTACTTTCATGGTCTTTTCGTAAAACATTTGTAGGAGGAAGCAATATCTTGGTTAATTCTTCTAGGAACTCGCGCTCTCTGGATTTTAACAGTAAATCACACAGGTATGCATGCACAACGACTCTCTTGTAGAGTCTGCCAGTGGAATTTAATCTCCGTGACGCTTTCGTGCTTACTAACTGAACTTGTGACGAAACACGCTACTTTTCTTTGAATCTTGTTTGTCTACTTTATCCACATCTACATCTACATAGTCACTCTGCAATTCACACTTAAGTGCCTGGCAGAGGGTTCATCGAACTATTTTAATACTACTTCTCTACCATTCCACTCTCGAATGGCGCGTGGTAAAAAAGAACACCTAAATCTTTCCGTTCGGGCTCTGATTTCTCTTATTTTATGATGATGATCATTTCTCCCTATGTAGGTGGGTGTCAAAAAAATATTTTCGCATTCGGAAGAGAAAGTTGGTGATTGAAATTACGTAATTATGGGAGGAAGCATAATTGGCCCCCATTTTATCGATGGCACCCTAAATAGTGCAATGTATGCTGATTTCTTACGTAATATTCTACCGATGTTACTACAAGATGTTTCACTTCATGACAGAATGGCGAGGTACTTCCAACATGATGGATGTCCGGCACATAGCTCGCGTGCGTTTGAAGCGGTATTGAATAGCATACTTCATGACAGGTGGATGGTCCGCACGTTCACCGGATCTGAGGTCCCCGGATTTCTTTCTTTGGGGAAAGTTGAAAGATATTTGATATCGTGATCCACCGACAACGCCTGATAACATGCGTCAGCGCAGTGTCAATGCATGTGCGAACATTACGGAAGGCGAACTACTCGCTGTTGAGAGGAATGTCGTTACAAGTATTGCCAAATGCATTGAGGTTGACGGACATCATTTTGAGCATTTATTGCATTAATGTGGTATTTACAGGTAATCACTCTGTAACAGCATGCGTTCTCAGAAATGATAAGTTCACAAAGGTACATGTATCACATTGGAACAACCGAAATAAAATGTTCAAACGTACCTACGTTCTGTATTTTAATTTAAAAAAGCTACCTGTTTACCAACTGTTCGTCTAAAATTGTGAGCCATATGGTTGTGACTATTACAGCGGCATCTATCACAAAGCGAAAAAAGTGGTACAAATAAAACATTCATATTTCTTTACGCACTACACGAATATGTAATAAAAATGGGGGTTCCAATTTTAAAAAACGCAGTTGATATCCGTTTGACCTTTGGCAGCGCCATCTAGAGGGCCAACCATAGTGCAATTTGGTTTCTCCCTTCAAGCTAGACAAGTTTCGTTCTTTGCAGTTTTTTCGTTTGACGCTTATTTTGTGAGATATTTGGCCCGGTCACAATCAACAGACTACCTTGTATAATAGCATCATTCGCCAGCTGGAATTTCGAAGGGTATCCAGTACTGACTTGCACAGATCGTTCATTGGACAACAGTGCCGAAGCGTATCGGACGCCTTCTGGAAGTCGAGGATCACGGAGTCAAAAATGGTTCAAATGGCTCTGAGCACTAGGACATCACACACATCCATGCCCGAGGCAGGATTCGAACCTGCGACCGTAGCGGTCGCGCGGTTCCAGATTGTAGCGCCTAGAACCGCTCGGCCACTCCGGCCGGCAACACGGCGTCAACCCGGGTGTCGGTATCTAGTACCTTCTCCGACATGAAAAACTGGTTCGCGTCACAGTGTTCTGCAAACGACAGAATGGCGGTTACGGTCGCCAGGGGCAAAACTGAGAAGCCCGTCTCGGTATGAGCAGGAGAAGAGTATGCCCACAAATGTGCGACGCGCGATGCGGGAGGCCTGGGCCTGCCCCACGCAAGGACACCTGCCGCCTGGCCGCTCGCCGTTGCGCAAGCACCGGGCCGGCAGCGCCCACGCCACACGCGTCGCTCGCCATCCTCCATTCCTCTCGATTGTTTCCTCTGACCAAACAGAAACTCGCCTGATAAACTCTGCTCTAGAAAATAGACAGGGGCCTAACAATAGCAATCCTGGCAACAGCAGTTGGCAAATGAAAAGAACAACACTACGGAATTACAGGCTGCAAGCACTACTTGCAACACGCAGATGCAGAGGCATCAAACTTCACGCGAGATGGTTATCGAGCAACATCTACACTGAAGAGCTACTGTACAAGAGATAGCAAACATTTTAGGAAAAAAAAAAACAGTTCCTGTCACCGGAACAAAAGTTCAAAATGGCTCTGAGCACTATGGGACTTAAATTCTGAAGCAATCAGGCCCCTAGAACTTAGAACTACTTAAGCCTAACTAACCTAAGGACATCACACACATCCATGCCCGAGGCAGGATTCGAACCTGCGACCGTAGCGGTCACGTGGTCCCCGACTGTAGCGGCTAATACCGCATGGCCACCTCGGCCGGCCCGGAACGAAAGGAACAATTCCGGGTCGTAGGAGACGGTAAAAAAATGGTTCAAATGGCTCTGAGCACTATGGGACTCAACTGCTGAGGTCATTAGTCCCCTAGAACTTAGAACTAGTTAAACCTAACTAACCTAAGGACATCACAAACATCCATGCCCGAGGCAGGATTCGAACCTGCGACCGTATCGGTCTTGCGGTTCCAGACTGCAGCGCCTTTAACCGCACGGCCACTTCGGCCGGCTAGGAGACGGTAAGATGGTCAGAACTTGAACTGGGCGTCTGAATGACAGTAGCATTCAGGATGGACAAGACACGAGATTTCACCGCACTTAATCAGACAAACTACGAACAAATGAACTACACTACTGACCATTAAAATTGCTACACCACGAAGAGGACGAGCTACAGACGCGAAATTTAACCGATAGGAAGAAGATGCTGTGATATGCAAATGATTAGCTTTTCAGAGCATTCACACAAGGTTGGCGCCGGTGGCGACACCTACAACGTGCTGACATGAGGAAAGTTTCCAACCGATTTCTCATACACAACGGCAGTTGACCGGCCTTGCCTGGTGAAACGTTGTTGTGATGCCTCGTGTAAGGAAGAGAAATGCGTACCATCACGTTTCCGACTTTGATAAAGGTCGGATTGTAGCCTATCCCGATTGCGGTTTATCGTATCGCGACATTGCTGCTCGCGTTGGTCGAGATCCAATGACTGTTATCAGAATATGGAATCGGTGGGTTCAGGAGGGTAATACGGAACGCCGAGCTGGATCCCAACAGCCTCGTATCACTAGCAGTCGAAATGACAGGCATCTTATCCGCATGGCTGTAACGGATCGTGCAGCGACGTCTCGATCCCTGCGTCAACAGATGGGGAAGTTTGCAAGACAACAACCATCTGTACGAACAGTTCGACGACGTTTGCAGCAGCATGGACTATCAGCACGGAGACCATGGCTGCGGTTACCCTTGACGCTGCATCACAGACAGGAGGGCCTGCGATGGTGTACCCAACGACGAACCTGGGTGCACGAACGGCAAAACGTCATTTTTCGGATGAATCCAGGTTCTGTTTACAGCATCATGATGGGCGCATCCGTGTTTGGTGACATCGCGGTGAACGCACATAGGAAGCGTGTATTCTTCATCGCCATACTGGCATATCACCTAGCGTGATGGTATGGGGAGCGTTGGTTACACGTCTCAGTCATCTCCTGTTCGCATTGACGGCACTTTGAACAGTGGACGTTACATTTCAGATGTGTTACGACCCGTGGCTCTACCCTTCATTCGATCTCTGCGAAACCCTACATTTCAGCAGGATAGTGCACGGCCGCATGTTGCAAGTCCTGTACAGGCCTTTCTGGATACAGAAAATGTTCGACTGCTGCCCCGGCCAGCACATTCTCCAGATCTCTCACCAATTGAAAACGTCTGGTCAATAATGGCCGAGCAACTGGCTCGTCACAATACGCTAGTCACTACTTTTGAGAATCGTGTTGAAGCTGCATGGGCAGCTGTACGTGTACACGCCAGCCAAGCTCTGTTTGACTCAATGCCCAGGCGTATCCAGGCCGTTACTACGATCAGAGGCAGTTGTTCTGGGTACTGATTTCTCAGAATCTACGCACTCAAATTGCGTGAAACTGTAATCACATGTCAGTTCTAGCATAATATATTTGTCCAATGAATACCGTTTATCATCTGCATTTCTTCTTGGTGTAGCAATTTTAATGGCCAGTAGTGTAAATTACAGGCCCGTTGAAAGTCTCTTGAAATATTCAGGAACATATTTTACGCACGCGTTTTAGGACATTCCTGGAGGTCGAAGTCTCATCTGTATGAATCAACTTTGGTCCCGAAGACAACGACTGTGTGAAATCCAGCTCGCTCTGTTCGTCCACGAGACCCAGGAAGCAGTAATACCTGTGCCCAGGTTGATGCCGTGCTCCTTAACTTTCGTAAAGCGTTCTTACAGTTCCGCTCTGACACCTAATGGACAAAACAAGTGCGTGCCGTATATCAAACCTTCTGTCTGATTGGACCGAAGAGGTTCTAACAAACGGACCACAGCATGTCATTCTCAACGGAGATAAATCTTCTGACGTAAATGTAACTTCGGGAATGTTATAGGATCATTACTTTTTACAGTATATACAACTGACCGAGGGGATAATGTCAACTCGCAACCCTAGAATACCGAACAGAAATGCACGAAGACCTATAGAGGATCTACACTTGGTGCAGTGATTGACAGTTGGCCCTCAACATAAAGGAATGTAACGTATTGCGCTTAAATAAGCATAAAGACCCATTACTGAATAATTAGACCATTGCAGTACAATCAGTAGAGTCAGTTACATCCATAAGATGTCTAGGAGCGATTTAAAGTGGAACGACCACACAAAACTAATCGCAGTTACGACAGGCATCAGATAGATTCATTGGAAGAATCCTCAGGAAATACAGACCACCCACAACACCCTCGTTTTACCAATACTTGACTATTTAATGCTTGTGTGTATGAGATCCGTACCACATAGGATTGATAGAGAAAAGAGAAACGATCCAAAGAAGAACAGCACGTTTCGTTACAATTCCATTTAGAACACAGGAAAGCGTCACGGAGTTGATCCTCCACCTCCAGTGGCAAACGCTACAAAAGAGGCGTTCTGCAACATGGTGTGGTTCATTGTTAAAATTCAAAGAGCGTACGTTCCTTGAAGAGTCAGCCAATATATTGTTTCCTCACACGTATATTTCGATAAAACGCCATGAACGTAAAATTAGAGGCATTCGAGCTCACGAGGACACTTATGATCAATCTTTCTCCCTGCGAACCATTTGCTACTGGAACAGGAAAAGGTGGTACACACTACCACAAATCGTAAAATTGCTTGCGGAGTATAGATGCAGATGTAGAATTCGCAAGACTGGTGCACATCATCTTAAACCTGGAGCAAGCACTGGGTTCTTCACGAGCCACTTTGTCAAAGGTCTACAGCCAGATCCTTCCCTGTCGTCGGCAGGGTCAGGCGTTGTCAGCCACGTGGCGAAAATCGGGATCGTCCATAGACTACCACGCATTGTAATAGCTCATAGACAGGTCCCCACGGTATAACCGCCAGGCCAGCCGAGAGCGCTAACGCGCTGCTTCCTGGACTCGGGTAGGTGCGCCGGCCCCGGATCGAATCCGCCCGGTGGATTAACGACGAGGGCCGATGTGCTGGCCAGCCTGGATGTGGTTTTTAGGCGGTTTTCCACATCCCGCTAGGTGAATACCGGGTTGGTCCCCATGTTCCGCCTCAGTTACACGGCTCGCAGACATCTGAACACATTTACATTATTCCATGGATTACACTCGTCACAGACTGTTGGGGTACGCTAATTCCGTCCCGGGGGTTACGGGATGGCGGCAGGAAGGGCATCTGGCCACCCCTTAAACATTAACATGCCAAATCCGATTAACGATGGCCGACACTGCGGGACAAGGCTCAAGAGATGGATAGAATAGACAGGTCACGGTATAGTAGATCGATTGCCAAATCAGTGCTGGGTAACAAGCTAGTCTATATGGAGTCACACCGTACAGAACCGTTTCCTGGTTACGGGGCGCGGAAGCCACCGGCACACAAGCCAACCTACGTCAGTTGCACGACACACAGATACTACCGCTACAGAAATACCACTAACGCATTTTCCAAATGTTTGTACACATCTATGACATTGTACGACTGAATGGACGTGTCTGATCAGTAGCGTATAGTTTGTGTTGGTAGGTACTATCCTGTGGGGAATCCAGCGCTCTGTACGTCTTAAAGATGACGCATACAGGAGAGAAATAGGGACATTTACAGTTGTTAATGCGATCACAGCGATGCGCTGGAGATCTGTACATTCAGGAAGGTAATGCACTGGATTGAAGAGTTTTTAGCAAACAGAACACAGCATGTTGTTATCAATGGAGAGACGTCTACAGACGTTAAAGTAACCTCTGGCGTGCCACAGGGGAGTGTTATGGGACCATTGCTTTTCACAATATATATAAATGACCTAGTAGACAGTGTCGGAAGTTCCATGCGGCTTTTCGCGGATGATGCTGTAGTATACAGAGAAGTTGCAGCATTAGAAAATTGTAGCGAAATGCAGGAAGATCTGCAGCGGATAGGCACTTGGTGCAGGGAGTGGCAACTGACCCTTAACATAGACAAATTAAATGTATTGCGAATACATAGAAACAAGGATCCTTTATTGTATGATTATATGATAGCGGAACAAACACTGGTAGCAGTTACTTCTGTAAAATATCAAGGAGTATGCGTGCGGAACGATTTGAAGTGGAATGATCATATAAAATTAATTGTTGGTAAGGCGGGTACCAGGTGGAGATTCACTGGGAGAGTGCTTAGAAAATGTAGTCCATCAACAAAGGAGGTGGCTTACAAAACACTCGTTCGACCTATACTTGAGTATAGGGTTTTCAGATATGTCGTCTTTGGTATACCGACAAATGAGCTTTCAAGTCTGTTGGAGTTGTATTGCTGAAAGTGCACAGTGTTTCATGAAGACAGTAGACCCGCCAGGTTAGCCGAGAGCGCTAATACGTTGTTTCCTGGACTCGGGTAGGCGCGCCGGCCCCGGATCGAATCCGTCCAGCTGATTACCGACGTCGGCCAGAGCCTGCCTGTGGCTTTTAGGCTAGGTGAATACCGGACTGGTCCCCACGTTCCGCCTCAGTTACGCGAATCGCGGACATCTGAAAACGTTCGCACTATTCCATGGATTACAGATTACACTTGACGCAGACAGCTGGGGTACACAAATCCCGTCCGGGGGGGAGGGGGGGGGGGTACGGGGTGGAGGCAAGAAGGGCATCCGGCCATCCCTTACAATTAACCTTGCCAAATCCGATACTAACCGTGCCGATCCTGCGCAACCGCGGGACAAGGCACCAGCAAAAGAAGAAGATTTCATAAAGGCAGCTACTCGTTATCTTCATCTACATCTACATCTACATTTATACTCCGCAAGCCACCCAACGGTGTGTGGCGGAGTGCACTTTACGTGCCACTGTCATTACCTCCCTTTCCTGTTCCAGTCGTGTATGGTTCGCGGGAAGAACGACTGTCTGAAAGCCTCCGTGCGCGCTCTAATCTCTCTAATTTTACATTCGTGATCTCCTCGGGAGGTATAAGTAGGGGGAAGCAATATATTCGATACCTCATCCAGAAACGCACCCTCTCGAAACCTGGCGAGCAAGCTACACCGCGATGCAGAGCGCCTCTCTTGCAGAGTCTGCCACTTGAGTTTGCTAAACATCTCCGTAACGCTATCACGGTTACCAAATAACCCTGTCACGAAACGCGCCGCTCTTCTTTGGATCCTCTCTATCTCCTCCGTCAGACCGATCTGGTACGGATCCCACACTGATGAGCAATACTCAAGTATAGGTCGAACGAGTGTTTTGTAAGCCACCTCCTTTGTTGATGGACTACATTTTCTAAGCACTCTCCCAATGAATCTCAATCTGGTACCCGCCTTACCAACAATTAATTTTATATGATCATTCCACTTCAAATCGTTCCGCACGCATACCCCCAGATATTTTACAGAAGTAACTGCTACCAGTGTTTGTTCCGCTATCATATAATCATACAATAAAGGATCCTTCTTTCTATGTATTCGCAATACATTACATTTGTCTATGTTAAGGGTCAGTTGTCACTCCCTGCACCAAGTGCCTATCCGCTGCAGATCTTCCTGCATTTCGCTACAATTTTCTAATGCTGCAACTTCTCTGTATACTACAGCATCATCCGCGAAAAGCCGCATGGAACTTCCGACACTATCAGCGTAGTCCACAAATGGTTCAAATGGCTCTGAGCACTATGAGATTAACATCTGAGGTCATCAGTCCCCAAGAACTTAGGACTACTTAAACCTAACTAAGCTAAAGACATCACACACATCCATGCCCGAGGCAGGATTCGAACCTGCGACCTAGCGGTCGCGCGGTTGCAGACTGAAGCGCCTAGAGCCGCTTGGCTACTCCGGCCGGCTATGTTTTTGTAAGCTACAAGCTGATACTTGTGCCGTTTGTGAGCAACACAAAATTAAAGAGTCCTCGAAAGCTATTGTTAGCTGCTGAATTAGCAGTTCATGAAAGACAAGCTATAAGGTTTTACAGCAGCGTACAAGAGCTTGAACAGCTATGTAAAAGCAATGACAACATTATGGGGCTCACATTTGACTACATGCAGAACATAACCCTGCCATGCATTCCTTTTCAAGAGCCTTCATCTTATAGCGTTTCCTGTGGTGGAAGAAACAAGAACCATTGCATGTTAAGATTCTTAGTAGCCGTCACAGACTGTCAGAAATTTGTCAAAATTATTTATAGCTTTTCAATCCGCCGTCACTTATTCTTATCGCGTGACCGTTATTTTGGTCTTGTAAAGCGAATACTTAGAAAGACAGAGAGATACTATGAACCGTTAGAAGCTTGTAAAATGATCTACTCTGCTGCAATTCCTGGTAAATTTAATTTTCACATGGTTGCATGAAATGATATACTGAATTTCAAAATACAGTAGCTCGAACTGTACACGTGAAACTGCTTATCACAAGAATCTAAATCCATTGCAGTTCCACGATCCTAAAAACAATATTTCACCGTAGCTAACTTAATTCAGTTTGAGTACAAAAAGGCGTAGTTACTGCTTCACAACACACTAAAGGGATAGTTACTACTTCACAATACATACGGGGCTCAATAAATCACACTTTTGTTCAAATGTTCAAATGTGTGTGATATCTTATGGGACTTAACTGCTAAGGTCATCAGTCCTTAAGCTTACACACTACCTAACCTAAATTATCCTAAGGACAAACACACACACCCATGCCCGATGGAGGACTCGAACCTCCGCCGGGACCAACCGCACAGTCCGAGACTGCAGCGCCCCAGACCGCTCGGCTAATCTCGCGCGGCTCACACTTTTGTACTAAGGCCAAGTTTCATATGAATGTCTCATTCGTAACGCCAACTGAAAGATCATATGATAATGAAAAACTGCATATTAACCACGATAAAATTAAAGACTTATCTAAAACCATGAAATAAACACCAGACGACCATCAAGACCTTTACAGATCTTTCCTCAAGTGGCCCACAAACAGTTCATTGGGGTGATTATGTTTTATACGTTACTGGAATTCGTTAAATGACATTATATAAACCTTATGCTATCTGTTTATTCTAAAATAAGTCTCTAATATTATCCAATTTTTTTGTAAAATATGTGTTTTTATTTATGCAAAGGCGTCGGTCACGTAAATTTTTAATACTTTAATTTTTTTGTAATTACATCTTCTCATTAAACCACGCTTTGTACAGGTTTCTACGGATATCGTCATAATGTGTGCTGTACCAATTGTTTTTTCCCTGTGTCGAACAGTATTCCCACGAACACGGCACAAAATTTACTGTCCGATGTTTTCAGCATAGTTGCAGATGCGCCTGTCAGTATAGACTTATCTCTTACGTCCACGCCTGCTGCCCAGTGGGAAATAGACGTTAATGACTTGCTTGTGCCACACATACTTCGAGGTACCAACCAACCCAATAACATACTACTCGCAATAGCTATAATTACTAGTCTGAAAAGGAAGTAAATGCTGAAGTAATATTATTCAGTACACTGTCCTCGGTTCTCAACAGAGATATCTTGATCTGAGGCGTTTTGTAACGGTCCACGCCCCCCCCCCCCCCCCCCCCCTCTGAGGTACGAGTCCTCCCTCGGGCATGCGTGTGTGTGCGTTGTCCTAAGCGTAAGTTAGTTTAAGTAGTGATTACGCCTAGGGACCGATGACCTCAGCAGTTTCGTCCCATAAGAACTTACCACAAATTTGCAATTTTTTTTATTTTCATTTTCCAAAACTTTATTATTCTGGATTACGCTTATTCACAAATAAGCGAACAATCAAGGCTTTAATTTACTATGAAGAGTTGTACAAAATGAGTAATAACACGGAAATGAAGCGTTTCCAGACCCAAGTAACATTTTCTTGTACGACGTACGTATTCTGAAAATTTGGTCGTACATTTTTGTTACATTCTAAATATGTAAAATACAACTTCCCAATATCTGCTGCTATTCGAACCCAAATTTAAGAACCAATTTGATTTCACTCTCATGGAAATCGGTAGTTGGAACAGGTTTCTATTTGCGGTCATACTTTGCGCTGTCATGGATGAGATTGATGAGTAGATCGTCGATTTATGGACTAAGACGTATTGAAAGGTCTCTGTTGGATTCCTTTCATGTTAATTTCTTAAATCTGTTGTCATTTACGGCATAAATTCCTCTTCTAAATTTACTGTGGTGTTTCTGACTATCTGGGAGGAGACTGAGTAGTGGAACGTGTTACTTTTACACATAAACAAGAACGATCTGTCATACTACTACACTTAAAACACAGTTTATATGTAATTCATGTCACACAGTCTCATACAGAACCTACATCCGCTTTCTTTTATATACTGTATATGATAAGATACTGTCATGCCCCTTCCCTTCTGTGTGAGAGGATAAATGAGCAAATGTATTTCTAGTTGCATGCTTGAGGGTAGCAGACAAGCCTGTCTGCTAGAGAACAGTAGGACCAACGTCGGAACAGGTAGCTACGCTTTCTAAAAGAAAGAGAGAGGTTTCTATTCTTAGTATGGTCCTGTCCATCCCTTGTCATGTTGGTATAGGAAGCTGCCCCTCTGGCCGTCCCTTGTCATGTTGGTATAGGAAGCTGCCCCTCTGGCCACTTCCGTTTGTATTTGTGAGCCACTCTCAGGAAGGGACCACGGCAGTCTGTCCGTGGCGAGCGTCTGAAGTGGTAAGATCTCCGGCTAAGCGCGTCTCTGCTAAGTCCGTAGGACAATGGATTTCTTAAGTTCAGCCTAACTGAAAATTTAATCCCTTTTATTTCAGGTTTAGCTCTAAAATATCTAATGTTATCTTAAATTGCAACGCAATGTGATTAGAGTGTACAGTTCAGAATATCTTCCAGTAGTTGCTTTGTCACTACTTTGTGAGTAAAGTGGAACCACGTGTTGATCAGTAACTCTAACTAAGATCATGAATCTTAAATGCGAATGTGCGTGAGATTATAATGTCTCGCCTTGACAATATTTTTCAATACAGCAACTTTTCTTTATGTTCAACCCACGTGGGGTGTACTTTGTGAGACCAGTACCACGTGCTTATACAATTGTTTGACCCATCAGGTTAATAGTAAGACGTTAGTAACCAGTTCAAGGTTTTTCTTTTGTAAATTGCTTTTCGATCTAATTTATTTTAATTATCAAAATTATTGTGGAGTTACACTCTTTGTGTAAACCAAGTTGACCACGTGAAGCATGTGGTGTAATCATCAAAGTAGCCCTCAGCTATTCTTTTAGGGAAGATTTCACAGAGAGTTAGTATGAATTTAGTATACCAGTGTGTGGTAATTACATGACGGTCAGGATTGTGCTACGAACGTAACTTCTTTGGGTGAAAATTGAATCGGTTGGTTGTGGTTAATTTCCTCTTGCATATGTTTCAACGTTCTTCGTGTGTTATTTTATGAATGCAGTGTTGTATGCAGTCTCCCAATCTTGGCTCCATATTTGATGTGTTCCGTAAGATTACAAACTCACATTTTCACAGTCCTAAATAAGGCACCAGCTTAGTTAGGACTCACGTTTAATATGCTGAAATTTCAATGATCAATGTTAAAATAAATTTCCAAATATAAACTGATTTATTTCTTTCTATTTAAATTCTCTTATATATATATATATATATATATATATATATATATATATATATATATATATATCACCGGTTGTCGTATGACTATTACAAGATTATAATTAATGTTAGTCTGGTTGGGAATTTGGTAAGCTAGACTGGATACCTGGTGAAACAGTTGCGCAGTAATGCAAGGTTAACTTCCCCAGACAGCTCACAGCTTTTAAACCGCCTTTATTGTCTATCAGCACCGCTTACACCACAAATTAGACCAACAATGTTACAGTATCAGCAAACACTACCAATGAATGCGTTTTTTAATTAAGTGGTTATTTATTTATTTATCATCATGACAGAAGTACAAGGTACGAGGGTGAGTCAAATGAAAACCTTAAATATTTTTTAAATATTATTTATTGTGCAGAAGTGGTACAAAGCTGTATCACTTTTCAACCCCCAACCCCCACGCTCAATGCAAGTCCTCCAGCGCTTACACAGTGCATAAATTCCTTTAGAAAAAAATTCTTTTGGTAGTCCGCGCAACCACTCATGCACCGCGTGGCGTACCTCTTCATCAGAACGGAACGTCTTTCCTCCCATTGCGTCTTTGAGTGGTACAAACATATGGGAATCACTTGGGGCAAGGTCTAGTGAGTATGGTGGATGAGAAAGACACTTTAAATACAGGCTTGTGATTGTTGCAACTGTTATACGGGGCCGCGCGGTATTAAATGGTTCAAATGGCTCTGAGCACTATGGGACTTAACTTCTTTGGTCATCAGTCCCCTAGAACTTAGAACTACTTAAATCTAACTAACCTAAGGACATCACACACATCAATGCCCGAGGCAGGATTCGAACCTGCGACCGTAGCGGTCGCGCATTTCCAGACTGTAGCGTCTAGAACCGCTCGGCCACTCGGGCCGGCGCGCGGTATTAGCTGAGCGGTCTGAGGCACTGCAGTCATGGACTGTGCAGCTGGTCCCGTCGAAGGTTCGAGTCCTCCGTCGGGCATGGGTGTGTGTGTTTGACCTTAGGATAATTTAGGTTAAGTAGTGTGTAAGCTTAGGGACTGATGACCTTAGCAGTTACGCCCCATAAGATTTCACACATATTTGAACATTTTGTTGTATGGGCAGTGTGGGGCCTTGCATTGTCATGTTGCAAAAGGACACCTGCTGACAGCAATCCATGTCACTTTGATTTGATTGCAGGCCGCAGATGATTTTTTAGGCGATCTGTGTATGATGCACTGGTGACAGTGGTCCCTCTAGGCATATAATGCCCCAAAATGACGCCTTTTTATTCCCAAAAGAGAGTCAGCATAGCCTTCCCTGCTGATGGTTCTGTTCGAAACTTGTTTGGTTTTGGTGCTGAGGAATGGCGCCATTCCTTGCTCCCTCTCTTCGTTTCCGGTTGATGGAAGTGAACCCAGGTTTCGTCCCCAGTAACGATTCTTGCAAGGAAACCATGGCCTTCTCGTTAAATGCGCCGAAGAAGTTCTTCACAAGCATCAACACGTCGTTCTCTCATTTCAGGAGTCAGTTCCCGCGGCACCCATCTTGCAGACACTTTCTGAAACTGGAGCACATCATGCAAAATGTGGTGTGCTGACCCATGACTAATCTCTAAACATGCTGCAATGTCATTCAATGTCACTCGGCGGTTTTCCTTCACCATGGCTTCAACTGCTGCAATGTTCTGTGGAGTCACAACTCGTTATGCCTGACCTGGACGAGGAGCACCTTCCACTGAAGTCACACCTTTTGCAAACTTCCTACTTCATTCGTAGACTTGCTGCTGTGACAAACATGCATCACCGTACTGAACCTTCATTCGCCGATGAATTTCAATAGGTTTCACACCTTCACTACACAAAAACCGAATAACAGAACGCTGTTCTTCCCTGGTGCAAGTCGTAAGTGGGGCGGCCATCTTTATACTGATACTGCGTAGGTATGTGTGCATCTGGACTATGCTGCCACCTACAGGCCATTCTGCACGCTGTTTGTAGCATGCTTACCAACTTACAGGATACCGGCGCGAAATTTCGATTTGTTATTACAAATTTAAGGTTTTCATTTGACTCAAATGGTTCAAATGGCTCTGAGCACTATGGGACTTAACTTCTGAGAACTTAGAACTACTTAAACGTAACTAACCTAAGGACATCACACACATCCATGCCCGAGGCAGGATTCGAACCTGCGACCGTAGCGGTCGCGCGGTTCCAGACTGTAGCGCCTAGAACCGCTCGGCCACTCCGGCCGGCCATTTGACTTATCCTCGTACATAATTAACAATACGAAATCGATATCTGACATCAGTTTATAGACTGGTAGACACGAAACTGGTGTAATTTGTGATTGTATTAGAATGCACTTGTCTTATAACATTTATTTAATAGCACACAGGGGCAATGTAACTTTTTGCCTATTTATTTATTAAAGACTCTTGTACTTCTAGAAACTACTCAGTTGGAAGACAGATGTACGATCGTTACTCAGTTTCTAAATATCGGTTCTTTGTCATTTTGCAATCGTCCACAACCGAAGAGAAAACTTCACGTTGCGAAACTACTACTTAACTACGTACATCTACGCACATATACATACTTGTGTTGTCTCCAATACATCACAAAGATAGTGAGTGAGAGAGAGAGAGAGAGAGAGAGAGGGGGGGGGGGGTCGGGGGAGAGAGAGTGATACAGAGAGAAAGAATTAAAGATAAATTCCAGTCCAATCTCGATACTTTCAACTTGAATGTCCCTGAATGTACACACATTAACCGGTTATCGGCGCACTTGAAAGATAACGAAGGTTTACTAATTGGATATGAACTCGGCGTCACGTGCCATGTTCTTTATTATTGACGCACGATCTCCGCCGATAAGAACTTATTACATAGTTTTCAAGACTCACTTTGCCTCTGCGTTGAAGTAGGGAAAGAGAACACTGGTTTTTTCGGTGTTGAAATTTTTCTCATCGTCTCGCGATCAAAATTTCTCAATGTTTGATTTGAATAACATACTTCACACGATTACCAAGCCAACGTAGATGATGAATTATTTCTTACGTATACACAGGACATAATGTTATAAAGGTATATTAAAAACCCATAGCCATGCCCGAGGCGGGGAATTTCCGCCAGATAAAAAAATTTCTGAAGGTGCCCCCCAGAAGTGTTATAAGAACGTTACTATTAACGACATATATAAATTACTTGGTGATTAATGCCATGAGACAGATTGCAGAGAACTCTGTCGTACGCAGGGAATTTGCAATATCAGAAAACGATCTGCAGAGGATCGACCTTTGAGGCAAAGCCAGGCTGTTGACAGAAAACTTAAACAAATGTAATGTATTGGGTGTAAATAGACGAAAAGACTAATTGTTTGATTGTATCATTGACGATAAAACACGGGAAATAGTTATGACCACAAAATACCAAAGAGTGTGCATCCGTAGCGATCTAAGGTGAAATGACGAAAGGAAACAAGTTGCACAAAAGCCAAGCATTGGAAGAATCCTAGGACGTAAAAAATTCTCTTTCGATCGATTGCTGAGTATTGCCCGTTAGCCTGCATACCTTGCAGGTAGTATTTATAGCGAGTTAGAGAAGATCCGAAGGCGAACAGTATGTAGCGCCACGCGTTCGTTTAGTAAGTGCCAGCGAGTTACGGAGATGCTCATCAAACTCCAGTGGCAAGTGAGACACTATGCATCGCCCTGAAGGTTAAAGTTGAAAATCAATGAACGCACGTTTTCAGGTAGTCAAGATACCTATTACTGAAGGTTACAGTTGAAAATCAATGAACGCACGTTTTCAGGTAGTCAAGATACCTATTACTTCCCATCTCTCACGAAATAACCATGACTGTAAAATCAGACACAATAGAACTTCACAGAAGCTAAACGGTGGACCTCCTGCCGCACATACACAATCTGGGGAAAAATAAGAAACTAAGAACACAGAAGGCAAGGTTGAACGTCAATGCAAGTTTGTACTTGTACTCACCATCGGCGCGTAAGTGAACGATCGGAACTGAATTCTCTGAGACAGGTAGAACGGCAATCAGAGTGCATTTGTGTTGTTCGTGTTTAGTGTTGTTACCAAGCCTAGTATCCTATTAGGCTATAAGAGGACGTGATCAGCGTCAGACGTTGAGCGATCACTGAAGGGCACGGAGTTGCCACGTACACTTGTGAGACAGCATTATCAGCGCCTTACGCTGTTTAAAACGGGCCTTATTGTTGGTCTCCATTTTGTCGGGAGTTCGAATCGCGCAATATCCAGATTTGTGTTGCATTCGGATGTGACAGTGGCCCGATGTAGGACAGCATGGGAACGTGAGGGGACGTAGTGTTATCGTCAAGGTTCGGGATAACAAAGTTTGTCCACGAGGGAGAACGTTGTATTGTGCACCACGCACATCGTAACCCCTCTGCATGGAGGAGAGGAAGAGGTTAATGTTTAACATCCCTTCGACAACGAGTTGATTAAAGACGGAGCACAGGCTACCGAGCCGTTCTAGGCGCTACAGTCTGGAACCGCGCGACCGCTACGGTCGCATGGTCGAATCCTGCATCGGGCATGGATGTGTGTGATGTCCTTAGGTTAGTTAGATTTAGGTAGTTCTAAGTTCTAGGGGACTGATGACCTCAGAAGTTAAGTCCCATAGTGCTCAGAGCCATTTGAACCATTTTTGAACAGGTTAGGGTTACGGAAGCGTGGTGAAGGAATCATCCCGGCATTTGCATGAAGCGATTTAGATAAATTACACAAAACTTGAATCAGGATGTCCGGACGCAGGTTTGAACCGTCGTCCTCCAAAATGCGAGTCCAGTGTGCTAACCACTGCACCACTCTTTCGGTCCCCCTCCACATCTGCGCCTGCCATCCGAGTACATGGAATGGTTTCCCTGCAACATACTGTATCATCCCACCTCTGGTCGGAGACTACGAGGAGCCGGATTAGGGAGTTACCGTATCATGCGTAGGCTGACGTTAACATCTCAGCACAAACTTCTGCGTTTGGAGTGATACCGTGATTGGGGATCGCTGATGAAAGGCGTCGCCTTGTGTTCAGCGATAAACTGCGGTTCTACTTGACTCCGGATGACCTTCGTTGGCGAGTATGGCGGCGGTTTGCTAAGAGCTCGCATTCCTCCAATTCTTTTGGGGAGGCACAGCAGTTTCACTCCTGGTGCTACGCTGTAGAGAGCCATCCGGTTTGACTTCAGGTTATGGTTGGTAGACACTGAGGAAACTCTGGCAACACAACGATACAACACAAATGTCCTACGTCCTCAGGTATTACATCTCAGTGCCATTTTTCAACAGTACAACGCTCGCCCACACATGGCACGTGTCTCTACGGACTGTCTGCGTGATGTTGAGGTACTCCCGTGCCCAACACGACCCTGTGCGGGACCATCTCGAACGTCAACTCCGTCCTAGTGCCAGCATCCGGTAATGGAGACAAGAATACTTGTTATTCCACGATACTTTAGTGAGTATTATAAATAAAATACGTACAACCAATGATATTTAATGTTATCCGCAATACAATACACTGGGGCTGGCTTTATAAAGTTTTAGATGCGGTTTTAGTAATGACGGTGCAAGTCACTGCTGACGATCATCCGTGTATCAGAACGTGACGGTTTTCAAGCGTATAGGATTGTGTGTTGCTAGCAGACTTCTCGTTCCTCATTCATTTCCTCTCATACGCATCCATAACATTACATAACACTGCACAAGCAGTCATCACAGTCGCCCGCAATATAAAATTAGATATTTGACGATTGATGTCCTGGTCAGGGAGAGGTAAACGCGGACCATTCGCTTTAGAACAGGGTAAAAACACTGTTCTCCCGCATAATTCCTAATCACTAGAACGTGTCCAGCGAGCTAGCTAGCGGGCGGTAGCCGCTTGTACGTTGGACTGGGGGTTCCTCGTCCGCTGATAAGACATTCCCACAAATGAACACCACAGCTTAAGCTTCTGCTCGCATCCCACGACGTTGAGAAGCGCGCTAATCGATGTTCTCTCAGCGCAACAGGACAGCGCAAGTCGATCTCGGCATTTGAGCTTATTACTTTCCAATGTTCTCGGATGGAGGGCGATCTATACTTCTCTGTTCTACAATTGCTGAAACGGTTAACACAGAGCTGAAGAGAGAAGTAAGGAAGATTAGTGTTTAACATGCCGTCGACGACGAGATCAGAAGAAGCGTGTAAGGCAGGATGGGAAAGGAAACTGGCCGTATCCCTTCCAAAGGAGCCAAAACGACAGTTACCTAAATCGAATTAGGGAAAAGACGGAAAACGTAGGTCAGGGTGAAAGATGAGGATCTGAACCCCGTGTTTCTGAATTCAAGAATTTCACCTTGCAGTATAGTGTATGTTGGTTTGAAACTTTCTGGGAGGTGTAAACTGCTGCGATAACTCAGTTGGTAGAGTGTACGTAAAGATCATAAGCTTGGTACCTCAATAACTTCTTACCTTTCCATAAGTACTGGGAATTTAAACAAGAACTATCTTCGTGTTCATCAAGCGAGGTGGCGCAGTGGTTAACACACTATATTAGCACGCGGTAAGACGACGGATCGAATCCCCGTTTGATATAGAGATTTAGCGTTTCCGTGATTTCCCTAAATCGCTCCAGGGCTACGCCTCTATGGTACCTCTAAAAAGGGAAAGGCCTATTTCCTTCCCCATCCTTCCCTAAGCCGAGCTTCTGCCACGTTTGTAATGATTTCGTTGACGACGGAACGTTCCTTTCTTCGTGTTTACCGAGCAGTAGTGTCGTTGTGGCTTCAAAAAGTTGCAAGGAAAGTTCTTTCAAAGTGTTTGCAGTAATTCTAATTGCACTCCTGAAAAAGTCGTTTCCACTTCACGCTGGATGG
This sequence comes from Schistocerca serialis cubense, assembly GCF_023864345.2. NCBI lineage: Eukaryota > Metazoa > Arthropoda > Insecta > Orthoptera > Acrididae > Schistocerca > Schistocerca serialis. The sequence goes on along the minus strand of NC_064640.1, from coordinate 887,975,037 downwards.
ACTGTAACAAAATAAATGGTTCAAATGGCTTTGAGCACTATGGGACTTAATATCTATGGTCATCAGTCCCCTAGAACTTAGAACTACTTAAACCTAACTATCCTAAGGACATCACACAACACCCAGTCATCACGAGGCAGAGAACGACTGTAACATTTTCAACGGTCTGCACAGAGCGTTTTGTACTAGATGTCAGCTGTTTTCCTCAGAGTCTTATGATTTTCTGCGGAAAAAGGCAGTTCGTTCCTATTCATTTCCTGACTGTTCTATTTGTAGTGTTGTGATCACAGCAACATGTTGAAATCAGCAATTTTAAGGATGACATCCAGGAGTACTGGAGTACGCTTAGCCGTGGCATCTGATCTTCCCTTGTATTTCATCTGTTGATCGTCTAAAATGCGCTTATTGTCCCTAACTGTCTCAAATGATGCACAAAGAATTCAATCCATGCTAAGTTTCACTCCTGTATACTGTGCATTTTGCTCAAAAAATGGATGTCAACGGCACTGCTCAGCGCGGTTGTTTAGCTCCAATACAAATACTACGGAGACAATAAGTTAAAATTTCACGTACTGTGACGAAACAGTGTTTTACTCCACCCGATTTCAACAGTTGGTTTAAATACGAATGCAAAATTGGTCATTCTTCGTAGAAATATTTACGTTTCCGTCTAGCCCGAGGTAATTCCAGACAGAATTCTAACTCAGGTGCTGAAGGACGGTAAGGCAATCAGCGGGGCCCTTGTTAAAGGACGCCTCTGGCAGTCGCCTGAGATGATTTACGAGACTAAGAAAGACAAATATGGATGGCAGGATGGAAAATTTAATCTCGCTCCTGCTGAATACGAACAAAATATACAAACCACATCACTATCTCTCAATTCGCACTCTTTTTAAAAAATAAAATAAAGGAAGAGGTAACAGACAAGGAATTAAATCGACCTAATCAGCATTCTAGTGTTCGTTCGAACATCTTACGTATCTTGGGGATACGTAAATTTTAAATAAATTCTGTTCACTGGACTCAGTTTCTACGTTTATCCTATTGTGACTATTATGCAATTCGAAGCAAAGAAGCAATACCGGTACGCCAGTTTTATATAGAGAGAACTTCAAACTGCATTATTAAATGGTGTATTAAGACTCTCTTTGCGAATGCCTCATTCACTTTGGTGAGAGAGCACAGTCCTCCGCTCCAGCGCACAGGTATTTCAATCAAGTTTTCGCTTGATACAAACTAAACTGTGCTGTGAAATGTCCACTGGAAGAAATCGAGGCATAAGTTACACTGGCAATGCACCAAGAAGCAGATAGTGCGGCACTGCGCTAAAATATTTTGCTGGGAGTCAAAAACTACCAGCATTATACACTGAAGCACCAAAGAAACTGGTATTGGCATGCGTATTCAAATACAGAGATATGTAAACAGGCGGAATACGACGCTGCGGTCGGCAACGCCTATATAAGACAACAAGCGTGTGGCACAGTTGTTAGATCGATTACCGCTGCTACAATGGCAGGTTATCAAGATTTAAGTGAGTTTGAACGTGGTATTATAGTCGGCGCACGAGCGGTGGGACACAGCATCTCCGAGGTAGCGATGAAGTGGGGATTTTCCCGTGCGACCGTTTCGTGAGTGTGCCGTGAATATCAGGAATCCGGTAAAACATCAGATCTCCGACGTCGCTGCGGCCGGAGAAAGATCCTACAAGAACGGGACCGTCGACGACTAAAGAGGGCTTGTACACGAAATTACATGAACATTGTCACGTATAGTTGAGTTGCATCACAATGGACAACCGATGTGGTTTCCAGGCACTGTGTCTTCGTCCTCAGTTTTCTAGGATGTAGATTTTTAAGCACCCTGCTTGGAACATCAGATACCTAACACACCATCGTAACTGTAATACATTACCATACCTGCCTGACATCCTGGCTGAACTGCACAGCACAAAGATTTCTTTCAAACATTTTTCTATTAATGCTATACACTGATGGAAGTAGTAGCATTGCAGTTTGTGAAACATCACTATACTGTTTTTAAGAAAATTCTGTGGCACTTTCTGCTGTCTTAACAATATCAGTTTTCTAAGAACGCCGATTTTAAATTAAATCCAAGATAAAAGCTGTACTGAAGGGCTGTTTTTGTCTTTGACATCCCGTATTCATTTGTTCTGTTGAAATAACTTTGTATGCAGATTTTATCTTACACATTTCAAGGGACCTTTACGAACCTCCCACGAAACACTACTGTTTCATGAAACACGATTCGGAAACCGCTGGCATGGAGTGCGAGACCAGATCACGCAGATCGCTCAGCCATTTATGACCACGTGAACGAAATCCGCCTTTAATTTAGATGTAGCTATCATGTATTAGAGAACTTATGATTTTTACTTGTGTTTCTTTTTGAAATCAGTGACACGGCCACTCATGTGAAGGAGAGCAGACAATTTGCGCGCACCAGTGTTTATTTACTGTTTAACGTCCTTATGCATCGAGGTCATTACAAACAAAGCGTTTCTCCACGGCTTACGCATCGCTTGGAGATGGAAAATGGCAGGGCTTTTGGTACGTAATCATTCGGTATGTGCCATGTATGTGCAAAGAGGCGGTTTTGTAATTGCAGTTGTTCCAGGTCACCGGGAACAACGAATTAACGAATTTGTGGTTTTGCTGCTCGGTTAGTTACGCGGCACTGTACAAGAAAATTCTTTGTACAGTTTTATAAAGTTAAGTCCACAAACGATTAGGAGTTCTATGTTTAATATCCAGTAGCAACGAAAGCCGGATGAAAGATTATAACAGTTGATTCCGGGATACAAAACTTAATATACATTATCCTGGATCGTTCATTTGGTACTGTGAACAATGTGATCGTCGAAGTTCAAGATTTTGCTCACAATGACTAAATATATCGCTAATGCTGTACCGCACCGACGTCCTATCGGCACTCTAAGCTGGATGTCTCTAGTTTCACGGTACAGATGCAAATCTGATCCTCCATTTCCTACCGCTCCAGGCACTAAGGAGGCTTTTATTTGCGAATCATAAGAAGCTAGCCATACTGAATGAAATAATTTCGCAAAGAATACCTCTTACACAGCGTGAGTTTGTAGACCCATACACAATTAAATCTATCACACAGGAGCAAATTGTGTGCTTGAATAACTGAATAAACTTTCAAAACGGGTTCCTTGGTAGATTTCTCTTTTAATTGAGAGAAACTTACTGCAGGTTCAATGTGGCATAAATTTTTAATCCGCCTCGAAGATTGAGTTCAACTTTGGTGTATCTCAGACTGAGCACTATATTTTTACGCTGAATTTTACAGGAAAAGTGATCCTAAAAGTTTCTAGGCTCCTGAAAGTAACAAGGCGTGCTAGACTGATTAATACTGTTGAAATTCGCCGAAAGTAAAAAACATTCAATACAGATTTACTATCTGCGACTGATGGACACTTTTACCGTACAATGAACTGCACGTTTGAAAACCTACGAGAGCTAGCAAAGTGATTTGGTCATGAATGATATGCCAAAGGCCTTTTCTTATGCCTTTCAGGTAAATTCGTCCTTATAGGCCAAAATCCCTCCAGGTGTAAGCGTATTTGTTCGGTGTGACGTTCTTACTCATATCGAGGACAATATTTATGAAGAGCACAGTTGGATAACAGACATTTGCCTCACAGAAAAGCGTTCGCCACATATCTTTCGCACAATTTTGGGAATCTCACGTAGTTTCAATGTGACACTCATTCATGCCACGAGCCTATGTAATTTGATCTCTAGATAGTATTAGCATCTGCCCGACAGCTTCAGTTAGATGCAGCAAGCATAAGAAAAATAAACAAGGATCGATAAAGCAATCTCGGTCTTCCACAACAACTTCTGCATATACGTAACGATAAATCAGGATGCAAAAAATTAGTAACAGAATAATATAGACGCCAATATTTACCTTGATTTTACTGAATAGCCGTTTCTTCAACTACCACACGCTATTTAATAAAATGAGAATTGTACACCATAATTTTCATTGTTTTCTCTACGTATGGACAACTATGCAGTTTGCCTCAGGTTCATTATCATGTGAACAGAATCCATAGGTATACACAGTGTGTTCCACGTGAGGTCAACTCCTCCAGTGCCATTTCCGGCTATTTACACAAATAGAAAAGTACACCACGTACCCTGGAGTGGTCATTAGGGAGACAAACCCGAATGCCCGCAATCAATTGTTAAGGCAAAAATATATTCTATGTGGTAACTGTGAAACAAAATGTTATCACGTTGTATGCAAGTAATACGTACATAATGACGTTTGTGACAAAATTCTCTGAAAGTAGATATTTTAATTTTGAGCCTACCGTGACTGTGTAAATGACTAGTATACTAGCCAAACGAGATCAGTAACCAGTCACAAATGAGCTTACTAATATCGTAAGGCGCGCTTCGACGTTTCGTATTTAATACTGAGGGCTTCGTACATTTGTCTTCATTATTTGGATTGGTGTACACGTAGGTGACGTTACTGTGAAGTTTTGGCTGGCGAGTAAGGGTATCCAAAACATATCATTCAGATGGGCATCCAATTAGATGTAGAGCAAATGTACCAGAAGGCGAGTCGGCCGTTGTGGCCGAGCGGTTCTAGGCGCTTCAGTCTGGAACCACGCGACCGCTACGGTCGCAGGTTCGAATCCTGCCTCGGGCATGGATGTGTGTGATGTCCTTAGGTTAGTTAGGTTTAAGTAGTTCTAAGTTCTAGGCGACTGATGACCTCAGAAGTTAAGTCGCATAGTGCTCAGAGCCATTTGAACCATCTGAACCTAAATCAGGATGGTCGGACGCGGGATTGAACCGTCGTCCTCCCGAATACGAGTCCAGTGTGCTAAACACTGCGCCACCTCGCTCGGTTAAGTCCCACAGTGCTCAGAGCCATTTGAACCATTTGAACCAGGAGGCGAGATATTAAACCTCGGATGGTATCGTACATATTGTTAAACTCATTTATTACTGTAAACTGATTTCACTTTGTTCTTATACTATCATTACTTTTTTTAGCATTTTCTATTTCTGAACTTAAGAAGCACACAATCAGATCAAAAGTATTGGGACACACATGTGTAATGTGGAATTGTCCCCTAGATGTCACGAGGCGCAGACCCGCTCTATAAAAGAAGGTAGGGTACTTTATGTTGTCAGTAGTGTAGTAACAGCAGTATGGCTCGGTCAGGTGGGCTCAGTGACTTAGTGCGTCGACTAGTTATTGGGTGTGATGTGAGTAACAAAAACATCAGGGACACACCAATCCTTCTGAAGCTGCCCAAGTCTACTGTTGGTGATGTGGTTGTGAAGTGGAAAAGCGAAGGAAGTACCGCAGCCTAACCAAGACCAGGCAGCGATCAAATACTGATGAATGTGGACCGTTTTGCATTGCGGAGGGTGGTCGCAAAAATCGGCTGAAAGCGGAGTAAGGAATCACTCGGGAGTTGCAACCTGGCACCCGCCTTACCGACAATTAATTTTATATGATCATTCCACTTCAAATCGTCCCGTACGCATACTCCCAGATATTTTACAGAAGTAACTGCTACCACTGTTTGTTCCGCTATCATATAATCATACAATAAAGGATCCTTCTTTCTATGTATTCGCAATACATTACATTTGTCTCAGTTAAGGGTCAGTTGTCACTCCCTGCGCCAAGTGCCTATCCGTTGCAGATCTTCCTGCATTTCGCTGCAATTTTCTAATGCCGCAACTTGTATGTATACTACAGCATCATCCACGAAAAGCCGCATGGAACTTCCGACACTATCTACTAGGTCATTTATATATATTGTGAAAAGCAATGGTCCCATAACACCCCCCTGTGGCACGCCAGAGGTTACTTTAACGTCTGTAGACGTCTCTCCATTGAGAACAACATGCTGTGTTCTGTTTGCTAAAAACTCTTCAATCCAGCCACACAGCTGGTCTGATATTCCGTAGGCTCTTACTTTGTTTATCAGGCGACAGTACGGAACTGTATATTTGTAATGCCAACTATGAAGCACGGAAGTGGTGGTGGTGGTATTAGGCATAGGGGTGATTTTCCGTGGTTAGGGTCTGGTTCCCTTACGGCGCTTAAGAAAACGCTAAATGCGACGGGTATGAACACATTTGACAGCATTGTGTACTGTGTACAGTTCAGAGAAGCTCACTGTATATACTTGACAATGAATCCTGTCGTATAGCAGCATCTGTTAGGTAACGGTTTGTGACAGTAAAAGTCATGGAGTTGACTAGCTAGCCAGAGTCCCGAGCTGAACCCAATGGAAAGCCTTGAGGATGAGTTAGGGCGTCGACTTCGCTCAAGACTCCAGCGTCCAACATCACTGCCTTCTCTGGTTTTGGCTTTTGAGGAAGAATGGGCTCCCATTCCTCCACAGACATTCAGACACATCACTGAAAGTGCCTCAGCAGAGTTCAGGCAGCTGCAAAGGCAATGGCTGGACACGCCCCACATTACTGGCCACTAGCAGATGACAGAGTAATATTGATCAGATATTGTTTTCATCCGTACACATACTGGTACAAATCATGAATACGAAGGTATGTTACAGTCAGTATGGTCTCTTTCCGCAGTGGTTCACAACTTTTGACAGACTGTTTTGTACATATTTGCATATCTTTGTCGTGTGTTGTGCAGTGTCCTTCACCACACCTCCCCACTGTGCATTAAGAACGCGATGCAAGGACATGTAATGTTGCAGTACGATGGTGCATCGCAGTACTTCAGACGATCGTGTGAAACTCAGCTCGCGCTATTTGTCCACGAGACTCAGAGGGCCATAGACACGAGTTCCCAGGTGCATGCCGTGTTTCTTGACTTCCGCAAGGCGTTTGATACAGTTCTCCACAGTCCGTTAATGAACAAAGTAAGAGCATGTGGACTAACAGAGCAATTGTGTGGTTGGATTGAAGAGTTCCTAGATAACAGAACGCAGCATGTCATTCTCAATGGGGAGAAGTATTCCGAAGTAAGAGTAATTTCAGGTGTGTCGCAGGGGAGTGTCGTAGGACCGTTGCTAATCACAATATATACAGGGTGTTACAAAAAGGTACGGCCAAACTTTCACGAAACATTCCTCACACACAAAGAAAAAAAAAATGTTATGTGGACATGTGTCCGGAAACGCTTACTTTCCATGTTAGAGCTCATTTTATTACTTCTCTTCGAATCACATTAATCACGGAATGGAAACACACAGCAACAGAACGTACCAGCGTGACTTCAAACACTTTGTTACAGGAAATGTTCAAAATGGCCTCCGTTAGCGAGGATACATGCATCCACCCTCCGTCGCATGGAATCCCTGATACGCTGATGCAGCCCTGGAGAATGGCGTATTGTATCACAGCCGTCCACAATACGAGCACGAAGAGTCTCTACATTTGGTACCGGGGTTGCGTAGACAAGAGCTTTCAAATGCCCCCATAAATGAAAGTCAAGAGGGTTGAGGTCAGGAGAGTGTGGAGGCCATAGAATTGGTCCGCCTCTACCAATCTATCGGTCACCGAATCTGTTGTTGAGAAGCGTACGAACACTTCGACTGAAATGTGCAGGAGCTCCATCGTGCACCACATGTTGTGTCGTACTTGTAAAGGCACATGTTCTAGCAGCACAGGTGGAGTATCCCGTATGAAATCATGATAACGTGCTCCATTGAGCGTAGGTGGAAGAACATGGGGCTCAATCAAGACATCACCAACAATGCCTGCCCAAACGTTCACAGAAAATCTATGTTGATGACGTGATTGCACAATTGCGTGCGGGTTCTCGTCAGCCCAAACATGTTGATTGTGAAAATTTACAATTTGATCACGTTGGAATGAAGCCTCATCCGTAAAGAGAACATTTGCACTGAAATGAGGATTGACACATTGTTGGATGAACTATTCGCGGGAGTGTACGCGTGGAGGCCAATCAGCTGCTGATAGTGCCTGCACACGCTGTACATGGTACATGTACGGAAACAACTGGTTCTCCCGTAGCACTCTCCATACAGTGACGTGGTCAACGTTACCTTGTACAGCAGCAACTTCTCTGACGCTTACATTAGGGTCATCGTCAACTGCACGAAGAATTGCCTCGTCCATTGCAGGTGTCCTAGTCGTTCTAGGTCTTCCCCAGTCGCAAGTCATAGGCTGGAATGTTCTGTGCTCCCTAAGACGCCGATCAATTGTTTCGATCGTCTTCCTGTCGGGACACCTTCGTTCTGGAAATCTGTCTAGATACAAACGTACCGCGCCACGGATATTGCCCCGAGCTAATCCATACATCAAATGGGCATATGCCGACTCCGCATTTGTAAACATTTCACTGACTGCAAAACCACGTTCGTGATGAACACTAACCTGTTGATGCTACGTACTGATGTGCTTGATGCTAGTACTGTAGAGCAATGAGTCGCATGTCAACACAAGCATCGAAGTCAACATTATCTTCCTTCAATTGGGCCGACTGGCGGTGAATTGAGGAAGTACAGTACATACTGACGAAACTAAAATGAGCTCTAACATGGAAATTAAGCGTTTCCGGACACATGTCCACATAACATCTTTTCTTTATTTGCGTGTGAGGAATGTTTCTGAAAGTTTGGCCGTACCTGTTTGTAACAACCTGTATAAATGATCTTGTGGATAACATCGGAAATTCAATGAGGCTTTTTGCGGATGATGCTGTAGTATATCGAGAGGTTTTAACAACGGAAAATTGTAGTGATATGCAAGAGGATCTGCAACGTATTGACGCATGGTGCAGGGAATGGCAATTGAATCTCAATGTAGACAAGTGTAATGTGCTACATAGAAAGAAAGATCCTTTATCATTTAGCTACAATGTAGCAGGTAAGCAACTGGAAGCAGTCAATTCCATTAATTACCTGGGAGTAGGAATTAGGAGTGATTTAAAATGGAATGACCATATAGGCCGGCCGGAGTGGCCGTGCGGTTCTAGGCGCTACAGTCTGGAGCCGGGCGACCGCTACGGTCGCAGGTTCGAATCTTGCCTCGGGCATGGATGTGTGTGATGCCCTTAGGTTAGTTACGTTTAATTAGTTCTAAGTTCTAGGCGACTGATGACCTCAGAAGTTAAGTCGCATAGTGGTCAGAGCCATTTTGAATGACCATATAAAATTAATCGTCGGTAAAGAAGCTGCCAGACAGATTCATTGGAAGAAACCTAAGGAAATGAAATCCGAAAACAAAGGCAGTAGGTTACAGTACACTTGTTCTCCCACTGCTTGAATACTGCTCATCAGTGTGGGATCCGTACCAGATAGAGTTGAAAGAAGAGATAGAGAAGATACAACGGAGAGCAGCGTGCTTCGTTACAGTATCATTTAGTAATCACGCAAGCGTTACGGAGATGATAAACTCCAGTGGACGACTCTGCAAGAGAGACGCTCATTAGCTCGATATGGGCTTTTGTTGAAGTTTAGAGAACATACCTTCACCGAGGAGTCAAGCAGTATATTGCTCGCTCCTACGTATATCTCGTGAAGAGACCATGGGGATGAAATCAGAGAGATTAGAGCCCACACATAGGCATACCGACAATCTTTCTTTCCGCGAACTATACGAGACTGGAATAGAAGGGAGAACCGATAGAGGTACTCAAAGTACCCTCCGCCACATACCGTCAGGTGGCTTGCGGAGTATGGATGTAGATGTAGATTGTATGCGCCCAATGGAACAACGCCTACTGTTGGAGGCAGAACAACATACGGTTTGATAGTCAATGATCGTCTTTGCCAGAGCTACCACCATTTTTGCGTTTTCTGTAGAAGCTCTGACACACGGCTCCTACGTCAGAGGTTTTTCTCTGGATATTATCAGTCAAGCGGCCCGTGCTCCGAGACTTTTTTTTTTCTATGGCGACTGTTGATGAGATTAGCTTACACAACTATAACTGACAATATACAGTAGCACTTGTCAACATTTGTTGCTTTTGAAAGAAGTCGACACAAAACCGACGGTTCGAAAGAGTTGTTCAATCACTGGTGCGATGTAAGCTGGAGTATCAGGGATTAACGTCCAGTTGACAACGAGTCATCAGAGACGGAACAACGTTCCAAATTCAACACGGGTGTAGAAAGAAATCGTCATCGCGATTTCAAAGAAAGCATCGCGTTATTCGCACTTTGCAATGCGAGGAAACCAAATCTGGATCGTGGCTCGGTGATGCGAACGTACGTCCTCCAGGCCGATGCCTTAACCGCTAAGCCCTCTCGCTCAGTAACCATTGTTACATACGTGTAACTTATGCCGTTAGTTTTGAGGCAGCCTCTTTGAAGATCTGTCGCAGGCCATCCACAAAGTTATTTTGACAATAAGCATGTGATTCACTTTGGACTTACGTATGTCGGTTCAGACTGCTGCTTCAAATTTCTTTTCTCATTGAATGATGCGCCAATTACAGTGTGTTGCTACAGGAAAAAATTGCTTCAGTTCTGTTAATACACATATAAAACAAAACAGATTCGACGCGTACACTTTTTCCTAAGAGAACTAAATGATGTTCGGGTGGATAAAGAAGCACTTCGTAACTACTTGAGGAGCAATTTGACCAGACCGCCTCCTTTTTCTTTTTTATATTTTCCACGGAGAGAAGAATAGGACAAAAAGTAAAAGGTTATCTTTAGTGCTCCATATCAGATTTTCTAATGGTACACGAATAAATCCATCTCTTCCGATCCGAAGCACAAAACATTATACTGCTGCCCTCATCTCCAGCGACACAATTCAATCGACCAGGTTTCATTTACCTGTAACCTACCTCAATCTGTCATAATCAACACAGTACAGTACTCTTCAGAGCTGCTGTAACTCCATACGAGCAGATCTGAGGACAGAAAGGAAAAAGGAGGGCTAGGAATGATCGTCCAATCGGCGATGAGGTCGTCAGAGATAGAGTAACTGAATGTATAGGTTGCTTGACAAAATATGATGCCCTGTGCTAGATCTATCGTTCTTGAGAGAATGTCGTAGGGTCCTGATAGCCAGTGTACTCCCCCCACCCCCTTTTCCTACACCACAGATTTCCAATGCATGTTGCGTGTTCTTTCTCATAGCATTTTGCCACAAACCGACCTCCAGGTTGAAAGCTAGAGTCACTACGACACACTTATCACAATACCGCAGGCGCTACTTGTGTTTCTGCCACAAACGCTACGTGCTTTGTACGTTCCTCTCGACACAACCCATTCCAATTAGCGACCGCGTGCTCCCACGTAGAATATAAAGAGCTAGAAATGCTGTTTCATTTTCTTGTCTCTGGCGCGTGAGTAAATTTTTGAAGTTCCGTCTGCCATTTATCTTACCCAAGGCGCACTGTTGCCATGTGTTCGATACTTCTCGCTAGCACAACTGATAATGCGACCGATAAGTCGAACACGATAAACACTGCCCTCCGGGAAAGGATCTCCGTTTCCTTGAACTTACTATGGTCATGTCGCATTTCAGCTATACCAAAATGTCGACCTGCGTTACTCATCACAACAACTAGGTAGCACGGGAAAACCAGCACGAGGGGGATAAAGTGATTAAAAAGCGATGCATCGGTTTATAGGCTCACTTTAGTCATATCCACAACCATGCATCGTTCAATCGATATATGCAATCAGGGTTAGACACATTCTGAACATTTATGGACAGTTTTATGAGTAAGTTTTTACTAATGCCTAACGCATGACACAATCTAACTAAAACGCTCGTTAAAGTGTATTGCTCCGTACATTAGACGCAATCAACTAATGTAGACAATTTTTGCGCTTTTGTAGTATATTTTTTAACGAGGCCTTGTGTTTACTAGTACATTTACAAAGTGCTAATGAGAAACAACTATTACAGTGGTAAGTTGCTATCTCAATAGAGAATACAGTACTTCCTGCTCGGTGTCATCTTTTGTTTACTCCGCAATTCACGCCAGGCATATACAAGATTACTGTTCCTTAGTTTAGTGAAGCTCAAGTGGCTTCTAGATCTAAGCTAAGAGTTGTACGATGACTAAGTGTAGGGGGGCGCCATCTTCATGCCTGAGAACAACAGAAACGGACACTACAATCTGTAGTCCAGAAGAATTGCTTTGTTTACGGAACCGCATAAACGACAACGGTTGAGCTTTGGACAGACTGATAAGTAATTAGGAACGAACTGCAGGACAGGATGCAACGCTGGAGAAACAAAAGTACACAACTCAAAGCGAAGATACTCAATGAACTTCGCGAAGACAAATATTTACAAATTACTATTTCGTTCCTCGAAATTTTTGTGATTTATAATCCAAAGCGTATGAAATAAAAGCAATAATTATTCCTTTCCTTGGCGGAAGGAAGGCAAGCTCACGAAATATCAGTAGCAAAACAATTCCAGCAATGCTTATATTTTGCTTGGCACATTAGCATATATTTAAAAGTTTCGATGTGATCGTCATCGCAGAAGAGAGTTATTATTGTCATTATGCGCTCATGAAACGCCCCACCTGGGTCATTAGCCCCTGCACTGTTTTTTGCAATTTTTATGAGATTAATATGTTTTAAGAAAGACAAGTCCATATCCATATATACTGTTCTACATGCATATACTAAACAAAAATAGAGAAAACGTAGTCTTTGTTAAAATCTCTCTAAGTAAAGGGAAGTGAATAATGTCAAAGTAGTAAGTTTGAGTAGACTCTTACTGAGTGATCTTGTCAGAGAGAAAGAATGAAACAGCCACTTTCAGATTTTGCAATATCCTGCATATGTGTCTATGAAGGAATTAGCACAGCATAGCAAACCATAAAACCTTATCCACACCCATGTCACTGTAATTAAGGGCACGTCATTATCTACGCAAATCGCTGCCCGATTCACCCAATACAAAACACAATCAAACTATGGCACACGGGAAATGGGTTGCCAAAAGCACCAAACTGGTTGCGTCTTCCACGGGAGGAGGTCACCATTTGTTTTTAGTCGTATTAAAGCACTTTATTGTGAATGAAGAGATTTTTGGCACAGCAGAGTCGCTGACTTAATCTGCCTCAGTTTGTTGTTTTGTAACTTGAATCATTAATTCTCTCGCTGACACTCGGCTTGTCTCCTCAGTAAGTAATAACGCTTAAGAGAACAGCACGTGTAAATGCGAAATTTGTTAAAGGCCTTCGTAGTGGGAGCCTCCTTATCGAGACAGGTTCTAACGCAGGGTAGTGACATCTTGAGAGATGTCGGCTCGGCTACTAGCAGTGTAGCCAGCTGCGTCCTTGGTAGTTTGCGCTAAAACCAGCAAGTGGCGAAAGGCCGCATTCGGGCGCCAGCTGATCGCCGCAGACAACCGGTTTGCCTTCGCTAGCGGTCCTGCAGGGGGGAGGTCGCCGCTGGCGCCACGGCTCGCTAATTCCACGTCCTCCGCTATAGCGTCTGCGCACGCAAAGGCTGCTGACCGCGCCGGAAATACGAGTGGCGACAGCGCTGAAAGTATGCAGGCGCGGCGTGGTACCGAGTATAATACATGGAGTAGGGACTGACCGTGGAGATACCGAATGCCAGGTCCTCTTGTCATCCCAGCGGTGTACTGCGCGGCTGCGCCAGCTGGTGCGACGCGTCTTTAGCGGCCACGTGCCATTTTCGTGGTCGTTCGGCTGTAGCCGGCAGCGAACGTAGCGCGGGCAGCTCGCCACCGCGGGACAGACTGGCGCGCCGCCGACGCCGCTCGGGGCGACATCTCTCGGGCCGCGCGGCAAGCAGGCCTACTGACGTCCGCAGCGGCAGCGAGTCAGCTGGGCGTCTCTAATGGCGCGGATAACGACGCCCAGATATGACGCCGCTGGTGGCGCACAGCAGCGGAGCTGGTGGCGACACCTCGCGGCCGCACGTGTCGAGCGCTCTGTCGCGCCTGCACGTCGCTAATCGCCAGAGATAGTCTCTTTCCCCAAAAACTCGAAACGTAAGGCTTTCATACAATTCCGCACCGTTGCCAAGTACAGAAACAGGTATGCGATCAAGTGAAAGACTTACAAGTACAAAGATCTCAGTAGCGTGATTCCTGAGTTTCTCCCGGCGTATTTGATAATCAAAATATCCACGGGTGCACTGCCGGTCTACAGTGTCCAACGGGCACAATATTTCGGCGTCATACATGTCGCCATCATCAGGTCTACGGTGGCGCAACTTTTCAAATTTCTTCATGCTGCGGTACATCTCCTCCCCGTAAAGGTATATGATGTGATTCTTGAGTTTCTCCCGGCGTATTTGATAATCAAAATATCCACGGGTGTACTGCCGGTCTACGGTGTCCAACGGGCACAATACACTCCTGGAAATTGAAATAAGAACACCGTGAATTCATTGTCCCAGGAAGGGGAAACTTTATTGACACATTCCTGGGGTCAGATACATCACATGATCACACTGACAGAACCACAGGCACATAGACACAGGCAACAGAGCATGCACAATGTCGGCACTAGTACAGTGTATATCCACCTTTCGCAGCAATGCAGGCTGCTATTCTCCCATGGAGACGATCGTAGAGATGCTGGATGTAGTCCTGCAGAACGGCTTGCCATGCCATTTCCACCTGGCGCCTCAGTTGGACCAGCGTTCGTGCTGGACGTGCAGACCGCGTGAGACGACGCTTCATCCAGTCCCAAACATGCTCAATGGGGGACAGATCCGGAGATCTTGCTGGCCAGGGTAGTTGACTTACACCTTCTAGAGCACGTTGGGTGGCACGGGATACATGCGGACGTGCATTGTCCTGTTGGAACAGCAAGTTCCCTTGTCGGTCTAGGAATGGTAGAACGATGGGTTCGATGACGGTTTGGATGTACCGTGCACTATTCAGTGTCCCCTCGACGATCACCAGTGGTGTACGGCCAGTGTAGGAGATCGCTCCCCACACCATGATGCCGGGTGTTGGCCCTGTGTGCCTCGGTCGTATGCAGTCCTGATTGTGGCGCTCACCTGCACGGCGCCAAACACGCATACGACCATCATTGGCACCAAGGCAGAAGCGACTCTCATCGCCGAAGACGACACGTCTCCATTCGTCCCTCCATTCACGCCTGTCGCGACACCACTGGAGGCGGGCTGCACGATGTTGGGGCGTGAGCGGAAGACGGCCTAACGGTGTGCGGGACCGTAGCCCAGCTTCATGGAGACGGTTGCGAATGGTCCTCGCCGATACCCCAGGAGCAACAGTGTCCCTAATTTGCTGGGAAGTGGCGGTGCGCTCCCCTACGGCACTGCGTCGGATCCTACGGTCTTGGCGTGCATCCGTGCGTCGCTGCGGTCCGGTCCCAGGTCGACGGGCACGTGCACCTTCCGCCGACCACTGGCGACAACATCGATGTACTGTGGAGACCTCACGCCCCACGTGTTGAGCAATTCGGCGGTACGTCCACCCGGCCTCCCGCATGCCCACTATACGCCCTCGCTCAAAGTCCGTCAACTGCACATACGGTTCACGTCCACGCTGTCGCGGCATGCTACCAGTGTTAAAGACTGCGATGGAGCTCCGTATGCCACGGCAAACTGGCTGACACTGACGGCGGCGGTGCACAAATGCTGCGCAGCTAGCGCCATTCGACGGCCAACACCGCGGTTCCTGGTGTGTCCGCTGTGCCGTGCGTGTGATCATTGCTTGTACAGCCCTCTCGCAGTGTCCGGAGCAAGTATGGTGGGTCTGACACACCGGTGTCAATGTGTTCTTTTTTCCATTTCCAGGAGTGTATTTCGGCGATCATACATGTCGCCATCATCAGGCGATGATGGCGACATGTATGATCGCCGAAATATTGTGCCCGTTGGACACTGTAGACCGGCAGTACACCCGTGGATATTTTGAAACTCAGTAGCGTGTTCGTATCGGAAAGACGCAACCATAAGAAAAACCAGTGTCTGGCATACATCAAGATCTGTGACAGGACCGTTATTGTTCACAATTTACGAGGGTCACTCCAAAACAAATGCACGCTATTTTTGTTTAAATCCATCTTTTATTCTACATGTTTGAAAGTTTTACAGTGTGTAGATACATCCTGTGGTGTCACCGCCAGACACCACACTTGCTAGGTGGTAGCCTTCAAATCGGCCGCGGTCCGTTAGTATACGTCGGACCCGCGTGTCGCCACTATCAGTGATTGCAGACCCAGCGCCGCCACACGGCAGGTCTACAGAGACTTCCTAGCACTCGCCCCAGTTGTACAACCGACTTTGCTAGCGATGGTTCACTGACAAAATACGCTCTCATTTGCCGAGACGATAGTTTAGCATAGCCTTGAGCTACTTCATTTGCTACGACCTAGCAAGGCGCCATTATCAGTTACTATTGATATATTGAATCATGTACCGTCAAGACCGACGTTCTTCATTATCGGATTAAAGTTAAGTATTCCACCAGCTACGTCCGTTTATCTAAATTCTGATTTCCTTGTCCCGTTCCAGACCTCACGTCAGCCTGCGTGAGCTAAAACGCGTGCCTTTCGGCTTCCTCTAGTAACCCGGTGTTGGCTCTCCTGCCAACCATAACACATCCTTTAGGAACAATATCTTCATTTCTCCATATAATTTCCATCCCTCTCAACTGCCTTACGCCATCTCGGAACCAGCGCCTGTATACCCGCACGGTAAAATTCTGGACCAACCTGTCGGAGCCACTGTTTGGCAGCGTGCACAAGGGAGCCATTATCTTCGAACCTTGTTCCACGAAGAGAGTCTTTCAGTTTCCCAAAGAGATGATAGTCACATGGAGCCACGTCAGGACTGTAAGGCGGGTGTTTCAGTGTTGTCCATCCGAGTTTTGTGATCGCTTCTATGGTTTTTTGACTGAAATGTGGCCATGCACTGTCGTGCAACAGCAAAACATCCTGCTTTTGCCGATGTGGTCGAACACGACTCAATCAAGCTTGAAGTTTCTACAGTGTCGTCACATGTGAATCAGAATTTATGGTGGTTCCACGTGGCATGATGTCCACAAGCAAGAGTCCTTCGGAATCGAAAAACACCGTAGCCATAACTTTTCCAGCAAAAGGTATGGCTTTGATTTTTTTTTTTCCTTGTGTGAATTTACATGATGCCACTCCATTGATTGCCTCTTCGTCTCTGGTGAAAAATGATGGAGCCATGTTTCATCACCAGTCACAATTCTTCCAAGAAATTCATCTACACCCTTCTCGTACTGTTCCGAAAGTTCGCAGCATACCGTTTTTCTTGTTTCTTTGTGAGCCACTGTCAACATCCTGGGAACCCACCTGGCACAAACCTTTTTTAACGCCACTGGATCTTTTAAGACGTAAATCGCAACAAAGTAGGCCCAGAGGGCGTACACGTGCGGCTTGTTGTCACCTTTCGGATTTTGAGAAAGGTGAATCGTTGTCATGGGCTACATGGGAGCGTCATACACACAGATAGCACAGACAGTGGGCTGTAATGCAATTACTTCAGAGCGAATGGCGACGAAATGGACTCAGGACAACAATATAACGAGAAAAGTGGGCAGAGGTCCATCCCACAGGATTATACGCAAGAAGATAGTAGCCATGTTCGACGGTCTCTGACGAATAGAAGGATGAGAACAACTGGAAAGTGGTCAGAGTTAACAGACAAACAAGCACCACGAACCGTTAGGAACAGACTGGCCGAACGAGGTGGCGGACACTGGAATCGCATTCGGGAGTGTACGGTTCGAATCTCCGTCCAGACATCCTGATTTAAATTTTCCGTGATATTCCTACATCACTCCAGGCAAATGCCGGGATGATTCCCGGAACAGTAAATTTCCATTTCCGTTTCTAACGACATCGCTGTCGACGGGACGTTAAACTCTAATCTTCCTTTCCTTACGAACTGATTACTGGTAACTGGGTTGAGATTTCTAGTCGTCATGCCTCATTTACCGATGATACCATATCACGGACAGCAGGGACTTGCACGATTTAGGTCCAGAATCATCTGAGACACCGAATGGCATTCTATGGTAATCCGCGATGAGTCTCGTATCTGTTTGTGGTGGTAAGACCGACTACAACATGACCGTAAACGACGTGATGAAAGTCCACAGGTAAGATCGATTCTAGCCTCTCCAACTGCTGGAATCACGGAGTGGGGAGTCATTGGATATGGCAGCAAAACTCGTTTGGTAATTGATGAAGGGAGGATGAATGCTCGCCAGTATGTGCCAAGAATGTTAAACCCTATTGTCATACCCTTCATGAGCACAGAACAAAATAGAATATTCCAACAGGATAATGCAATACTCAGCGCTGCAGTAAACACTAAAGAACGCCTTGAGGAAAATACAGATACTTGACTGGCCTGCTCAGTTCCCTGATTTGTCTCGCATACAGCATGTCTGTGACGTGACGGGAATACGTATGCTTTCCTACCAGCCTCCTGCCTCTGCTGACACAGATTTGTTCCAGGCATAGCAAGAAATTCCTCAAGATGACATTTGGAGACTGTTTGCTGCCATACCATAACGAATATTAGTGTATTCGTGCTCGTGAGGGTCATTCCTCATACTGATGTTGATGATGGGCATCAGTTCCGATTGAAATGCAAATCTGATCATTTACTGCTCATTATGTGATGAACATCTCCACGATGTTCGATTAATACTGGACTAGTGCTTCAAAGCGTAACGCTTTCCATTTCCGACAGTTGAAAAAAAAATGTGGTAAGATCTTATGGGACCAAACTACTTAGGTCATCGGTACCTAAGCTACACACCACTTAATCTAATTTACACTATGGACAACACACACACCCGTGCCCAAGGGAGCACTCGAACCTCGACGGGGAGAGCCGCCCGGGGTAGCCGTCAGTTGAGTATTTGTGAAATCCCAGGAAAGTGATGGCGCATGATATGTACTTATGAAATTCGACTGCATCTATGGAAAAATTTCACACCTACATGTATAACTGGCGATTATCAAATTTTGAGAGTTTTCAGTGCTAAATTCAAAATTTCTCCGCAATATCCTACAGAAGCAGAACGTTGCTCCGTGGCCGAGAAGGCAAAACCGATGTGATGCGGGTTGTCTCTACTCGAGGCAGGGTATACAAAGTTTATTCGTTGAAGCGGGGTTTGCTGATTAAGGGGGGTAGGACGCCAAACAGGCCGACTTGGATCAGGAGAGGCACCACACAACATTTTAATTTCCACTGTCTATACTTTTACAAATACAGCCATTCAACCTTAGATTAACTCAGACAACTCCACTGACAATGATACGAGTACTTACACTGAATGACTGTCTCTTTCAGACGAATAAATGTACTAAACCCCTAGTGTACAACGGAATAATATGTTTCAATGTAAATTCATTGTACTAAAATTCAGTGTTAATATATTTGGTAGAATAGCGGCTAGAGGAAAAGACACTTTAGTCCCAAAATGTCCCCATTATCTGGAATGAAGAGTTGTGGAACTTCCTCCCGCAGAGCACCTTCTACGGTATTGATAAGATTGCTGCCGCGCTAAATTATTCGCAGCTGGAACTGCATCAGAGAAATATAACGTGATAGCATTCACCTTTTTACTGCACATGTCACTGGGCAAAGACTGAACTCCAAACGCCTTTTAAGTTATGGTGGAGGGGCATGTGAGAGGCTATGAAATGAAATGGCCTGACTGATAGTACAACGAAATGTACATGGAGTGAATTATTGGAAATCGACGGTTCATCTGCATAGGAGGTGTCTCATATATATATTTTACGACGTATTACGGACACACAAAATTTCAGACATCTAACAAGCTGAAGAGCGTCAGTACGTACAGAAAACTGGGATAAAATTGCAGGGTTTATTCACACTCGCCTACATATCCTTCACGTAGTAATAGTGAACACCACGTAAAATTAACGATAGCCTGATCATCCTAGACTACCTTTTTAGAAATAGCGAACGTGTCTGGTATGAATTCCGCATATGTTCAAGGGCCTGGAATTCAGATGACTGACAGTAACAATAAAATTTGGTTTTTGTTATGCTGACAATATCTGTTTTCCATCGTAAAAAGCAGATAAACCACTTCGTTGGGAGACTGCTATGTCGCTGCCAAATCCGTGTGACTACTATGGGTATCTGTAACCTCCAAAAACACAGTGGGTGTGCAGATTTTTCAGTTATGTTACTTTCTTTGTAATTGTTTATCTACCATTTCAGAAGTCACAAAATTACACGTTTTCGACAATGATTTCAGCCGAATGTCTTCATTAAGTTTTATCTTGTACTACATCTTTTTCGGGAAAAATGTTCTATTTGTTAATTATTGTATTGTATTACATGTTAACCGGGGGCCTAGAAACGACGGAGAGGCTCCGTCCCTGCAGTGGTCCACAACCCCACGACGACTACCGCAGTTCACTTTACCTCTCCGCCGCCCCACACCGTACCAATCTTTCAGGGTTATTGTGCGGTTCGGCCCCCGGTGGACCCCCCAGGGAACATCTCACACCAGACAAGTGTAACCCCTATGTTTGCGTGGGAGAGTAATGGTGGTGTACGCGTACGTGGAGAACTTGATTGCGCAGCAATCGCCGACATAGTGTAGCTGAGGCGGAATAAGGGGAACCAGCCCGCATTCGCCGAGGCAGATGGAAAACCGCCTGAAAACCATCCACAGACTGGCCGGCTCACCGGGCGGATTCGTGCCGGGGACCAGGCGCTCCTTCCCAATCTGGGAGGGCTTTGTTAATTATGCTTCACTACTGGAAACCAGCACAGTTTTCTCAGAGGTCACAGAAACTTCTAAATCTTTCCTATTGAACTGACATGCGATTCCTGTTTAATCGTTCCATTTATCGGAGCCCAAGTTTACAATGTACTTCTTTACATACGATACAGAGCACTGCTTAAGCCATGCGACTCCTTTTTGGTAATACCGGAATATATGTCGTTCGTTTAAGTTTACAGTAGTTTAGAAAATCCGGAGTAATTACTTTGACAAGGTCAGGGTCCACTTTCATCACTACTGTCCAACCGAGCTAGTGCTTCGTCTATTGTCAAAGCGGCCTCATCCGATAACCTTGCTTCATTTTGATACGTTATGTACAGTCCTCTAGCAAATAAAATGTGTGCCTATCATGAGACCAGGCACGTGATAGTACAATAGATTTATTGGAAACAGGATTAGTTACTATAGTTCCATATTTCCATGATACAAACAATATACAGGGCGTTTAATGAAAGTGTCCTGTATTTTTAATGGTCAAAACTAGAAAAAAAGATCATACGAGTTTTCGGCATGGAATAGAAAGAAACGACTTGCTTCAACGAAACTTTTTTATTTTTTTAATGTCGTCTCCCTGTACACTAATACACTTGGTCCAGCGATGTTCCAATGCCTTGATCACATCTCGAAAATTAGATTCCTCCAGGTCTGCAAAATACCGGTCAACGCCAGCTGTCAGTACTTCGTATGAAGAAAATCTCTGTCCACCGAGGAAAATTTTTTTAGTCTGATGGAGCCAAATCAGGAGAATCTTAGGGTGTGGCAACAATTCGTATTTTAGTTCATGTATTTTTGCCATGACAACGATGCTTGTATGTGGGCGCGTATCGTCTTGATGAGAGATGACTTTGTTCCTTGCCAAACCTCGCCTTTTACACATATCTGTTCCTGTAGTTGGTCCACGAGGTTAGCGAAGTATTTTTCCGTAACTTTTTGACCAGTAGGGAGATAACCTATTTTCAGAGACTCTTTCGCAGCCCAGAAAACTGACGCCCTGACCTTTCCTTTGGTTTCTGTGGTTGTGGTGGTGGTGGTGGTGGTGGTGGTGGTGGAAGCGGCGGCGGCGGTGGTGCTGGTGCCCACCACTCCCGTTACAACCACCACCACCACCAAAGAAACCAAAGGCCATACAGTCACCCGGAAAGTTCAGGGCGTCAGTTTTCTGGGCTGCGAAGGGGTCTCTGCTAACAGATTATCTTCCCACTGGTCAAGAAGTTACGGAAAAATACTTCACTAACCTCGTGGACCAACTGCAACAAAAGGTATGCGAAAAAGCCCAGGTTTGGCAAGGAAGGAACTCATCTTCCATCAAGACAATGCTCGCTCACATTCAAGTGTCGTTGCCACGGCAAAAATACTTGAACTAAAGTACGAATTGTTGACACACTCGCCTTATTCGCCTGATTTGGCTCCATCAGACTTCCATCTCTTCCCAAGCTACGAATTTTCCTCGGTGAAAGGTGATTCTCTTCAAGCGAAGAACTGACAGCTGAAGTTGACCGGTATTTAGCAGGTCCGGAGGAATGTAATTTTCGAGATATGATCAAGGCACTGGAACATCGCTGGATCAAGCCCATTAATGTACAGGGAGACTACATTAAAAAAATAAAATGTTTGGTTGAGGTAAGTGGTGGTCGTCGTCGTCGTCGTCGTCGTCGTCGTCGTGATGGTATTGGTGAATCAACATCTTTCCACTGTTTTGACTTACTTTATCTCTGGGCTACAGTAATGGACCCAAGTTCCATTCGCGGTCACAAAAAGGCGAGAAAATTTTGTTGGTTGCTCTGAAAACAGGTCAAACATTTTTCGGGCGATTCCAGTCTGATACATTTCTGTTCCTGCGTTAAGAATCGCGGCACACATCTTGCAGATAATTTCCTCATACCCCGTTCCACCGTTAAAACGTGATATGCTCTTTCATAAGGCATCCTTACAGCTTCAGCTATTTCTCGCACTTTCAGTTGATGATCCTTCGTGATCATTTTACGCACTTCTGCATTCATTTCCTTGGTAGTAAACATCTAGGCCGACCATTACGCGGATCATCATCTAAGCTGTCCAAACCAAATTTAAGCTTGTTTGTCCACTTGGCTACAGCTGAATATGAAGGAGCACACTCCCCCACTGTGTTCTAATAATCGGCATGAATTTCCTTTGCTTTCATACCTTTCCTTACATAGTACTTAATCACTGCTAGAAATTCTTTTTTTTCCGCATGCTCACAAATCGCTAAATGGGAATAACGACAGAGAGGCGTCCGCACCACAGACCACCACCCAGAGCACTGACGGGTCACGAGCAACAGGATGACCTATTTTTATACGGGAACCGCGTTGCGCTGGCGCTCACGTCTCATGGTGATTCCGCGAGCTTTTCAAACTTCTCGTGGTATAGACATTTGTTCGGAAACAAATGCTGGTTTTGATATGGGCCATTTTACTTGTGTCGAAAGCGGTCACTGTTTTATGGTGCAGGCTGGTTTCCTGTTGGTGTTCATTTTTTATAGGTTCGTCTTGTCTCTGTACTTATTTCTCTAACTGTAATGCTGTCTGATAGAATTTCCGTATGTCTCTTACATCAGACATTCCGTACGTATCTTTTTGAGATTGTGCAAATACCGCGGAACGTGAACAATGTGAACGATCAAATGGAGTCCCATAACTCCACGCGGGAAGAGGAGGACATTATATTCTGCTACTATTTAGCCAATGATGTTAATCCGCTAATCTACAAGCACGTAACACGTACGTCGAACGATATCTACAACGCTGCATTCTATCTGCAGAAAGATATACAGGGTGAGTCACCTAACGTTACCGCTGGATATATTTCGTAAACCACATCAAATACTGACGAACCGATTCCACAGACCGAACGTGAGGAGAGGGGCTAGTGTAATTGTTTAATACAAACCATACAAAAATGCATGGAAGCATGTTTTTTAACACAAACCTACGTTTTTTGAATTGAACCACGTTAGTTTTGTTAGCACATCTGAACATATAAACAAATACGTAATCAGTGCCGTTTGTTCATTGTAAAATGTTAATTACATCCGGAGATATTGTAACCTAAAGTTGACGCTTGAAACCTCCGACGTTCAGTTGCGTGTTCTAACAAACACTTCATTGCAGGGGCCCAAACAGCTGCAACATACATCGCGTTTCTACAGAATGATCTGCCAACGTTGCTCGAAAATGTCCCACTGGAAACGCGTCGACGTATGTGGTATCAGCATGATGGTGCACCTGCACATTCCGCAATTAACACTAGGCTGACACTTGACAGGATGTTCGACGGGCGTTTCATAGGACGTGGAGGACGCATAAATTGGCCAGCCCGTTCTCCTGATCTTACACCTCTGGACTTCTTTCTGTGGGGTACGTTAAAGAAGAATGTGTACAACCCCAGAGGATATGAAACAACGTATTGTGGCAGCCTGCGGCGACATTGCACCAGATGTACTGCGGCGTGACCGACATCCATTACGCCAGAGATTGCAATTGTGTGCAGCAAATGATGGCCACCACATTGAACATCTATTGGCCTGACATGTCAGGACACACTCTATTCCACTCCGTAATTGAAAACGGAAACCACGTGTGTACGTGTACCTCACCCCTCATGGTAATGTACATGTGCGTCAGTGAAAAAGACCAATAAGAAGGTGTTAGCATGTGGACGTAATGTGCTGTTCCAGTCTCTTCTGTACCTAAGGTCCATCACCGTTCCCTTTGGATCCCTACGTAATTCGGTGCTCTCCGATACACACGATCGAACAGCGGAGGAGTGGTACTCAAGCGTCAACTTTAGGTTACAATATCTCCGGATGTAATTAACATTTTACAATGCAACAAACGGCACTGATTACGTATTTGTTTATATGTTCAGATGTGCTAAAAAACTAACGGGGTTCCATTTAAAAAACGTAGGTTTGTGTTAAAAAACATACTTCCGTGCATTTTTTTATGGTTTGTATTAACCAATTACACTAGCCCCTCTCCTCACGTTCGGTCTGTGGAATCGATTTGTCAGTATTTTATGTGGTTTACGAAATATATCCAGCGGTAACGTTAGGTGACTCACCCTGTATACACCTATCAGCCAGTACACTATGTCCACCGACATACTGCTGATATAAACCCGTCCAGGCAATAGCAGCATCAATTGGCGAGGAATGACTGCTAGACAGACAAACGCACGGTGCATGTTGTATCAGGGAGCATGCTGTCCGTGTGTATAATGGGGAAGGCGTGCGATCTATCTGAGTACTAACGAGAGCAAGTTGTGATCGCCCAAAAGGCTCGAGATGTGCATTTCGGAAACTGCACGACTCGTTGGGTGTTCGAGGAGTGCTGTGGTGAGTGTCTTCAACAGCTGGCGGAACCAAGGTGAAACCACGTCCAGACGTCGTAGGAGTTGGTCGGCCACCCCTCATTACAGATGTCGGACGTCGTAGGCTGGCTAGACTGGTAAAACAGGACAGACGGCGAACTGGGGCGGAACTAACATCAGACTTTGATGCTGGGCAGTGTACAAGTGTGTCTGAACACACAGTGCACCGAACGCTCCTAACTATGGGCCTACGCAGCCGACGACAATGCATGTGTCAAAGTTAACACCACGACATCGGCAACCATAACTGAAATATTCACCTGATCATCGGCACTGGACGTTGGAGCAGTGGCAGGGCGTTACATGGTCTGATGAATCCCGATACCTCCATCATCATGCCAATGGCAGGGCGCGAGTCCGTCGTCTTCCAGGGGTACAACTCCTTGACACTTGAACTGCTGGACGGAAACAAGCTGGTGGCGGGCTCCATTATGTTCTGGGGAACATTCACGTGGTCATCCACGGGTCCAGTGGAGCTCGTACAAGGTATTACGACGCCCAAGGTGCATCGTACACTGATTCCAGACCACGTACACTCCATCATGACGATCATGTATCACAGCGGCAGTGGCATTTTTCAAAAAGATAACGCGCCATGTAACAAAGCGAGGAGTGTGATGGAGTGGTTCGAGGAACACAGTGGCGAGTTCTAATTGATGTGCTGGCCACCCCAACTCGCCAGTTCCAAACCCGATCAAACACATCTGAGATGCGATTGAATGTGCCGTCAGAGCTCTTCGCCCCTCTCCCAGGAATTTATGGGAATTAGGTGACTTATGTCTCAGATGTGGCGCCAACTCCCTCCAGCGACCTACCAAGGCCTCATTGCTTCCATGACACGACGCGTCGCCGCTGTTATCCGTGACAAAGGTGGACATACCGGCTATTAGGTATGTGGTCGTGGTCATAATGTACTGGTTGATCAGTGTATGTATGTTCAACAGGTCATCCCAGCGACCTACAGACACGGAACCATTCACACCAAGGAAAAGGGCTCTCAGTAGACCTCACACAGTCCACACGTCAGATATGGAAGAGCGAGTGCAACGACAAGTGGGAGATGATCCTGAGAAAGGTGTGACAAGATGCGTTCGTTTCTGCACTACCGGGTACTGTATCCAAATTACAATGTGTGCAAGCTTTAGAGCCGTAAAACTACAAATGGATTCTAAGATGGATAGCTGAGGGTTCGAAGTTGACACCTTGCCTTTTATTTACGGATACTGCGGGGTTCACACAGAGAAGTATCCCAATAATCACGTTTGGGCAAATGCAAATCCTCGAGCGAGCGTGCAAACAAAGAATCATGTTCGCTTTAGTATCAATGTGTGTGTGTGTGTGTTTGTGTGTGTGTGTGTGTGTGTGTGTGTGTGTGTGTGTGTGTGTGTGCAGGAACTGTGGGTAACAGATTCATAGGACCATACATTTTACCGGACAAATTAACAGCTGATCTTTATCACCAATATCTGCAGCGACAAATTACCCCCGCTACTAGAGTAAGTGGTTTAAGTACGACGGCGCACACCCCTTGTTATGCGCCTCTATGACAGTATTTAAGTTAGGTTGGATTGGTTGAGGAAGCTCATTTTATCTGACTTCAATCAGTAAGACTTATGGCTCTGGGGGCAAGGTGTATTCAGAACCCGTCGATTACGTGTACTCGTTACAAGAGAGTGTACCGCACGCCTGTGACCAAATCTGTGGGCAGACAGGTATGTTCGCGCGAGTCCGTAAGTCTTTGAGAAGGAGGACTGAAGAATATGTAAGAATGAATGGTAGGGTTATTGAACACCTCCTGTAGCATCAACAGACAGATGGCTGTCACAGGGCAGAAGCGCCCATACCCCAACAAGTTTTTGTTTCCGGTCATATCTTTATAGGATCTTTTTGACCGGTACTATCTCCTGTAAGACCATAGGACGCTTTTTATAATTACTCCGTATAGGTTTTGACACGAACTGACAAGACCATTTATAAAAGTCAAAGGAATCACTTGCTGAGATCGTTCAAGTTATTGGAGAAACGATGTACCTACCTCGTAGATGGCTAGGTGCCTCTTAAATCTCAAATTCTGCATGACTTTGACTCGTTTAGCCACGATTATATACACTATGAGACTCCGGACACTATTGCAAACTGTGTGTGCGGCATCAGGCTACACATCTGATGAAATACAAGTGTAGACACAATAGGTACTCGTTGCAAACAACGTCTCAGTGTACTAAACTACTTAACGATGGCGTCTTGTGTGATGCCGAAATGTCCACTCACTTCGACACTTACACCAGACGACATATCCGAATGTTCTTTCTTCAGTACAGTTGCGGGGAAGGACTTCAGTTTCACACTGAATGAGTTATTACTGTTGGAACGAGTCGACGGAGAATAATGAATGAGTTCACACGGACCATGATTCTAGGGGCCCCAGTGAGTCTTGCATTTTTTCCGTCACTCATCGCTTCTTTCACATCTGGCAATGATTTGTTAATGTGACCGCGGTTCGGAGTCGAGGTTAAGTGCAACTCCCTCAATTACTCGCTGGGTGAGTCAGATCAAATATCGAAAAAAAAGAAAAGGTATACCATTTCCAATATTAGTAAAGCTCCACGGTACTCAAACCAATGTTCGGTTGCGAACAGCTTTAACTTCTGTATATGTCATAAAAGGGAAGTAGCCATTTACGGTGGCACAAATCTCTTGAAACATCTCTGGCTAGCAAAATGATATGAATTTGTGTTTTGCAAAACCACATGGAACCTATTCCTGCATCTACTTTTACAAGAACGGCTACTTTAAAACACCACAATCCAAAGGATGGTCACCTTTATATTTGTTTTGAAACTGTGAACTAGTTCATACAAAGGAATTTCTTAGTTTCACAAATGATGTAACTTTTACAAGAATAATTTTACTGTCGATTTCATTCTACGCTGTTCGCAGCCCCACAGCTTAGGAGCTCATCCTCAAGATAAGCATGAAAACTTGTTTTCTCTTAGTCAGAATTGGAAATTAAACGCCTCAAAAGGAGCGCATGAATATTCAACTGTGTGTCCGTAATGATTGCATAAACAAGCACTTTTCATGCGTTGATGCTACACCTCCCGTCAATGTTACTGCCACATCTTTATCCTCTGACTGCTACTGCTCCACTGTATTGAAGGAGACAACAACCAGATAGATTGCACGTAACTTCGCGCAGCTTAGACGTAGATAAACAATAAATGTGCAAAAAAATGTTCAAATGTGTGTGAAATCTTATGGTACTTAACTTCTAAGGTCATCAGTCCCTAAGCTTACACACTACTTAACCTAAATTATCCTAAGGACAAACACACACACCCATGCCCGAGGGAGGACTCGAACCTCCGCCGGGACTAGCCGCAAAGTTCATGACTGCAGCGCCTAGACCGCTCGGCTAATCCCGCGCGGCAATAAAAGTGCAATAACAAACTGTAAACTGTAATGACACTGTATCAAATGTGGGACTGTCAGGGGATAGCAACAACAAATAAATAAATTAACCGAAATTGATCGTGATTTTGTGCGCTCAACTACAGCGTGAGAGAATATTTAAGCTTACTCACCATGTAATACGTCAGTAGATAAATAAAAAAAAGAGTACACAAAAGTCTTCACATATTTCCTAATGGCTAAACGCATAAATGGAACCATTTACTACTTGTCATATAATCTTGGTTGTTGCCAGTGTGTACTAACAGCTTATAAGTAACGTCTTAATACGATGCTTGCACTCTGAGGTTGGGTGGGCAAAGAGCACTGAAAATGGACACATGTTTACGACTTGTAGTCACATATACTCTTCTGCTGGAATACTTTCTGCTCATTTTACTATGGCTCGGCTCCTGAACGGACGTCGGATTACAGATCTAAGGGTCCATAGTTCGATCCCTGGTCAGTCTACATATGTTTTCTGCCATTTGTCACTTCTTTCCCCACTGGCATGATTTTTACATGTAAAACATTGAAAGCTGCACTGTGGCTACGAATTACCTTGAAACTGAAGGTCCCCTTTAACTAACTGTGTAAGTCAGCTCACAGAAAGGTAGGGATACTGTTATCAATATGATCATGTCTAGTGAGGTACTGTGGTGTTCAAACGAAAATCTGGATTCAGAACAGTTTTATTTATAAAATAATAACGAAAAACCTATTTATATATCCTTACATAATTTTCCATCTGAGGGCGTTGTTGCAGCGTCTATGCTACGTAGCACCACTCCGATGCGAGTATATAAGCACCGACCTGTACGCAATTCGTGTCGTGCGTGCGGTAAATCCGGGAACGTGAACTATGGCGATTATTACCAAATGCGTCCGAACAGGACCAACGTGCTGTTATACTTTTCTTGGCTGTTGAAGGACAAACGCAGGTATAAATCGACTGGAGATTGTAGAATGCGTAAGGGGCAGCGTGTCTGTTAAAAACCACAGTCGTGGAATGGTACGACAACAGGTGCTTCTGCTTCATGATAACGCACGTCGTGACGCAGAAGCTAGGCGCACTATGTGGGAGGCACTGGGGAACCCACCCTATAGTCCTGATCTCTCCCCACGCCTTCAGTCACTTAAAAAAAGGTTTAGAAGGGTCGACGATTCCTGTCGGGGAAGGATGTGCAGCAGGCAGTTACGGTCTTTTTCATGCAGCAGGATAAAGTGTTTCACCAATCAGGTATCTTCAGTATGGTACGTCGGTTGGGTGATTGCCTCAATGCTCACGGCAATTTTATCTAACTGACATACCGATCCTGGACTGTAAGGCCTTCGAACGGGAACTGTCACAAGCAAAAAACAGGATTACTCTCCACCATCATTTGAATTCAGTTAACCATGTCGTTGCGAACTTTTTGGTGATGAAAATTAGAAGACTGCATAAGCGTAGGATTTCGTGCCCAATTTAGTGCTTGTTGTTGTTGTTGTGGTCGTCAGTCCAAATACTGGTTTGATGCAGCTCTCAATGCTTCTCTATCTCGTACAAGCCTCTTCATCTCCGACTAACTACTGCAACCTACGTCCTTCTGAATCTACTTAGTGTATTCATCTCTTGGTCTCCCTCTACGATTTGCCCATCTTTGGCCCTCTTTGTGCATGATATACAACAGGTTCTAGATACCGGCTCCCAGGGTGATGCCATATTTCTCGACTTTCAAAAGACGTTCGACTCAGTTCCGCACTATCGCTTGCTACAAAAAGTGCGCGCTTACGGTCTATCCGATGACGTATGCGGTTGGATAGAAAGTTATCTAACAGACGGGGAGCAGTATGTCGTCCTGAACGGGGTGACTTCAACAGAAACAAACGTAACTTCAGGTGTGCCCCAGGGCAGCGTCATAGATCCTCAGCTTTTTACAATTTACATACACGATCTGGTTGATTGTATTGAAAGCGGCCTTAGACAGTTTGCCGATGATGCTGTTGTCTACAGGAAAGTACACTACTGGCCATTAAAATTGCTACACCAAGTAGAAATGCAGATGATAGACGGGTATTCATTGGACAAATATATTATACTAGAACTGACATGTGATTACATTTTCATGCAATTTGGGTTCATACATCCTGAGAAATCAGTACCCAGAACAACCACTTCTGGCTGTAATAACGGCCTTGATACGCTTGGGCATTGAGTCAAACAGAGCTTGCATGGCGTGTACAAGTACAGCTGCCCATGCAGCTTCAACACGATACCACAGTTCATCAAGAGTAGTGACTTGCGTATTGTGACGAGCCAGTTGCGCGGCCACCATTAAACAGACGTTTTCAATTGGTGAGAGATCTGGAGAATGTGCTGGCCAGGGCAGCAGTCGAACATTTTCTGTACCCAGAAAGGCCCGTACAGGACTTGCAACATGCGGTCGTGCATTATCCTGCTGAAAAGTACGGTTTCGAAGGGATCGAATGTAGGGTAAAGCCACGGGTCGTAATACATCTGAAAGGTAACGTCCATTGTTCAAAGTGCCGTCAATGCGAACAAGAGGTGACCGAGACGTGTAACCGATGACGAATACACGCTTCCAATGTGCGTTCACCGCGATGTCGCCAAACACGGATGCGACCATCATGATGCTGTAAACAGAACCTGGATTCATCCGAAAAACTGACGTTTTGCCATTCGTGCACCCAGGTTCGTCGTTGAGCACACCATCGCAGGCGCTCCTGTCTGTGAAGCAGCGTCAATGGTAAGCGCAGCCATGGTCTCCGAGCTCATAGTACATGCTGCAGCAAACGTCGTACAACTGTTCGTGCAGATGGTTGTTGTCTTACAAATGTCCCCATCTGCTGACTCAGGGATAGAGACGTGGCTGCACGATCCGTTACAGCCATGCGGATAAGATGCCTGTCATCTCGACTGCTAGTGATACGATGTCGTTGGGATCCAGCACGGCGTTCCGTATTTCCGTCCTGAACCCACCGATTCCATATTCTGCTAACAGTCATTGGATCTCGACCAACGCGAGCAGAAACGTCGCGATACGATAAACCGCAAACGCGATAGGCTACAATCCGACCTCTATCAAAGTTGGAAACGTGATGATACGCATTACTCCTCCTTACACGAGGCATCACAACAACGTCTCACCAGGCAACGCCGGTCAACTGCTGTTTGTGTATGAGAGATCGGTTGGAAACTTTCCTCATGTCAGCACGTTGTAGGTGTCGCCACCTGCGCCAACTTTGTGTGCATGCTCTGAAAAGTTAATCATTTGCATATCAAAGCATCTTCTTACTGTCGGTTAAATTTCGCGTCTGTAGCACGACATCTTGGTGGTGTAACAATTTTAATGGCCAGTAGTATAGTTCCCTCAACAGACTGGTAATTACTTCATTATTCGCTTCGCAACAGCGAACGAACTAACTGCCAAGACAGCAGTAGCTACGTAATGGCTATTACACTGCTATAGGGCCTACTCTGTATTATTATGACATAAAGCGTTGACAGACTAAAGTATTCCAATTTCTGTCAGTTCAGAAGCAAGTAGTCCAGAAATTAAGTGATTTACAAACGTATACACTACTGGCCATTAAAATTGCTACACCACGAAGATGACGCGCTACATACGCGAAATTTAAGAGACCGGAAGAAGATGCTGTGATATGCAAATGATTAGCTTTTCAGAGCACTCACACACGATTGGCGCCGGTGGCGACTCCTACAACGTGCTGACATGAGGAATGTTTCCAACCGATTTCTCATACACAAACAGCAGTTGACCGGAGTTGCCTGGTGAAACGTTGTTGTGATGCCTCGTGTAAGGAGGAGAAATGCGTAAAATCACGTTTCCGAATTTGATAAAGGTCGGATTGTAGCCTATCGCGATTGCGGTTTATCGTATCGCGACATTGCTGCTCGCGTTGGTCGAGATCCAATGACTGTTAGCAGAATATGGAATC
This sequence comes from Schistocerca serialis cubense, assembly GCF_023864345.2. NCBI lineage: Eukaryota > Metazoa > Arthropoda > Insecta > Orthoptera > Acrididae > Schistocerca > Schistocerca serialis. The sequence goes on along the minus strand of NC_064640.1, from coordinate 887,942,470 downwards.
AGTGGGTTCAGGAGGGTAATACGGAACGCCGTGCTGGATCCCAACTGCCTCGTATCACTAGCAATCGAGATGACAGGCACCTTATCCGCATGGCTGTAACGGATCGTGCAGCCACGTCTCGATCCCTGAGTCAACAGATGGGGACGTTTGAAAGACAACAACTACTGCACGAACAGTTGTACGACGTTTGCAGCAGCATAGACAATGAACTCGGAGGCCATGGCTGCGGTTACCCTTGACGCTGCATCACAGACAGGAGCGCCTGCGATGGTGTACTCAACGACGAACCTGGGTGAACGAATGGCAAAACGTCATTTTTTCTGATGAATCCAGGTTCTGTTTACAGCATCATGATGGTCGCATCCGTGTTTGGCGACATCGCGGTGTACGCCCATTGGAAGCGTGTATTCGTCATCGCCATACTGGCGTATGACCCGGCGTGATGGTATGGGGTGCCATTGGTTACACGTCTCGGTCACCTCTTGTCGCATTGACGGCACTTTGAACAGTGGACGTTACATTTGAAATGTGTTACGACCCGTGGCTCTATCCTTCATTCGATCCCTGCGAAACCGTATATTTCAGCAGGATAATGCACGACCGCATGTTGCAGGTCCTGTACGGGCCTTTCTGGATACAGAAAATGTTCGACTGCTGCCCTGGCCAGCACATTCTCCAGATCTCTCACCAATTGAAAACGTCTGGTCAAGGTGGCCGAGCAACTGGCTCGTCACAATACGCCAGTCACTACTCTTGATGAACTGTGGTATCGTGTCGAAGCTGCATGGGCAGCTGTACCTGTACACGTCATCCAAGCTCTGTTTGACTCAATGCCCAGGCGTATCAAGGCCGTTATTATGGCCAGAGGTGGTTGTTCTGGGTACTGATTTCTCAGGATGTATGCACCCAAATTGCGTGAAAATGTAATCCCATGTCAGTCCCAGTGTAATATATTTGTCAAATTAAGACCCGTTCATCGTCTGCATTTCTTCTTGGTGTAGCAATGTAATGGCCAGTAGTGTATTAACAATTCAGAGAACGCATTTTCTTGAGTCACTCCAACATATGTGATGTATATGCTTCAGTTTTACTGTCATTGATGCATGATACAAATTAAAAAGTATGTGTGTGTCTTCATCATTTAGGGCGTAGTTCACTTTGACACGAATATTAGAAATGTCTTGGTAATACAATATTAGAACAAAAAACGAACATAATTAAATTATGAACAACATCTTCATCGCGTGAAACACGGACTACGTGATTAAGATGTTCTTCATATACTTACTTTCGTTTTTTTTTCTTAAATTGTACGTGGGTGAGTCAATAAATAAGTCGCAAACTGGGATGTACCAGCCTGAAACTTATTTTCTTTTTCAATATACTCCCTTTGTTAACTTAAACACTTATCCCGTCTTTCAACAAGGCGTTAAACGTTTGCAGTATAGAATTCTTGTGGCAGCGTTCGCCTTAACGAGCGACCTCTTGGGATATAAATTGTTTATGTGGTTCCTTACACTGCTGCAACCCACAAGACCAATGTGTTCTGGGGGTAGCGAAATACGTCTGGACGGGGAAACTGCCACCTAGCAGCGCGCCCAGGACGCTTCTCGTCTGAGACATTTTCTTATCCTTTGCTGAATTCCAGCACCTCACGGAACACAAATTTCCATGAAATAAAGTTCTAAACATATAACGGACAGTCCCTCGGTTCACAAAAATCGCGTCGTGCAAGTCAGGAACGCACTTCTATCACACCTGCTACCTTGGTTTGACTGTAGATCATTAAGCATTGGCCGAGGCATAATGTGTATCGGTTACCTTCCACGTGGCATGTGCTGCCACCTTCTATATGCGTAGAAGCGCGAAATTTAAGACGATTTGCGGTATTCTCGAGTTTGCGACTTGTTTGTTGACGCACCCTTTTAGTAGCAAGACATGTCCAATATCCTTGTAAAAGTGATCTACGGAGGAATAAAGCTGTTGCTACTACTGTTCCTGCTAGTACTACTACACTACCACTACCACTACTACTACTACTACTACTACTACTACACTCGCATCACAAGCTGAAACCTCCACCACCTTCTGTCATGCCTTCTGTTTTTACCTCTCAGAAAATTACCCAGGGGGTAATTACCCCAGATTGGGAACCACAGCTCTACGGAGTGTCGACATGTTGCCTTGGCCTGTTCGATCACCAAATCTGTCTCCAGTGGAGCACATTTGGGACATCACTGGACGACAACTCCAGCGTCATCCACAAACAGCGTTAACCATCCCTGTACTGACCGACCGAGTGCAACAGGCATGGAACTCCACCGCACAAACTAGCATCCGGCATCTGTACAAGGCCGGTTATTAATGTACTAGCATTTCACATTTGAAATGGCTTATCTCGCGCTTACATTAACCTATGATCTTGCAATGTTAATCACTTAAATATGGTACATAGACAAACGTATTGCTGGCCGGGGTGGTCGAGCGGTTCTAGGCGCTACAGTCTGGAACCGCGCGACCGCTACGGTCGCAGGTTCGATCCTGCCTCGGGCATGGATGTGTGTGATGTCCTTAGGTTAGTTAGTTCTAAGTTCTAGGAGACTGATGACCTCAGAAGTTAAGACCCATAGTGCTCAGAGCAATTTGAACCATTTTTTGAACAAACGTATTCCCGAAATTTCATTACTCTCCATTAATTGCTTTTTGGTGCTGCGTTTTTATTCTGTCAGTGTATACTGAGTTGCTGAAATACGACTCAGACATAAAAACAGTGTCTTCTTTTGGGAGTTTGAACCAGTTACCTTCCCATCAAGTTCGCCTGTCTTGGGCCGCTCCTATTTATACACTCTAACATTCTGTAAGTTTTCTGCAACGTGAATGAGTCATAATGAACCCGAGGTTTGGTTTGAACACCGCTGTGTCTTATTAGAGATCGTAGGCTTTCTTCCGACTTTTGAACAGACGTACCCAGAGAGTTGCAGGAGAACCTACAGCTTAAATTGGATTTGTACCACGCTACATCTTGGCGCATTTCACTTGTGACATTCAATTTGTCAAAGAAGATTTATTCTGCATAGGTATTCTTCGCCTGGCTGTTCGCGTGTGCAGAGAAGAATGCAATGTTCTCTGGGTCCACCAGATGAAAAACATCTTTTAGTTTTACTCAGGAAAAATTATGCGATGTTCCGTTATTATTAGCGCGCTTTTAATTTTGAAACACTAAAGAAATGGTTATATATGAACAATGAAATTGATTACATTTTCGATGTTGATAGTATAGTATGTTGATAGCATTAAGTTCTACTATTTTTTCTGTCTTCAGAGGTCACAAAACGATTACACATTGTGTATCATAATACATGCTATTTGTAAGATGAGCATTTACATTTTTCATAAAACTGTGGCCACGCAAAAGAAAAGAATTTAGACCAGTAACTACAGAATATATGACATAGTTCCATTCAGTAATTCAAAACTACCCTCCAAAGTTGTGCGTTCAGTTAATGACCCAACAATTAGAAATTTCAGAGAAAATCTTCAGCAGTTAAACGGGGATGATGTGTACAAGGAACCTGATGCCAATTTAAAACATAACTTATTTCATGATACACTTGTAAGAGAATTTTAAAACTGTTTCCCCAAGAAAGTAGTTAAATCTAGTTATAAGAAACCATGCAAAAACCCTTGGCTTACTAAAGGAATAAAAATATCTTGTAACCAAAAAGGGAACTGTATCTAACAACAAGAAAGAGTAATGACCCAGAAACAACCAAATATTATAAGAACTACTGTGGTGCATTAAGAAAGGTTATTAAAAAGTCCAGAAGCATGTGCATCATGTCTGAGATTAATACCTCTGATAACAAAATCAAAACAATTTGGAATATTATTACAAGGGAGACAGGACAACCAAGAGTACAGGATGACGGTATCACCATCAAAGTGAATGGAAACTTGATAAACAACATGCCGGAAGTCTAAAACATTTTGAACAATGATTTTTTAAATGTTGTAGAGAAAATAGGATCTAAATGTTCATTAGAAGAAGCAAGGCAGTTAATAGAAGAGGCCTTACCCACACCATTTGATACAATTGAAATTCCACCCACCTCTCCTTCTGAAATTAAGAAGATAATAAACTCTCTCAAGAATAAAAGCTCACATGGAATTTATGGCATTTGCAGCAGGATAATAGAAGCTTGTTCCCAAGAAATAAGTGGGATTCTTAGCCACATATGTAATAGCTCTCTGAAGCAGGGCATTTTCCCAGACAGAGTGAAGTATGCCATCGTTAAACCACTGCATAAAAAAGGGGATACGACTGATGTCAACAACTACCGCCCAGTCTCTCTTCTGACTGCCTTATCCAAAATTCTTGAAAAAGTAATGTATTGTAGAGTAGCTTCACACCTTTGTAAAAATAAAGTTTTAACAAAATGTCAGTTTGGTTTCCAGAAGGGAATGAAATATTAAATGCTCTGAGTAACCGGAAGTCACTCGTTCGGATTTTTTGTGATCTATCAAAGGCTTTTGACTGTGTAAATCATGGAATACTTCTAGATAAGCTCAAGTACTGTGGTATGAATGGGACAGTGCTCAAATGGTTTAAATCATACCTAAATGGAATAGTGCAGAAAGTTGAAATAAGCAGTTCACATAATATGCAAAAAAAAACTGGTGATTTCTCAAACTGGGGAACAATCAAGAATGGGGTGCTGCAAGGTTCGGTCTTGGGTCCTCTGCTGTTCTTAATACATATTAATGACTTGGAATTCTATATTCACGAAGATGCAAAGCTGGTACTTTTTGCCGATGATACAAGTATAGCTATCACACCCGACAGACAAGAATTAACTGGTGAAATTGTAAACGATGTTTTACAGAAAATCATTAAGTGGTTCTCTGCAAAAGGGCTCTCATTAAACTTTGACAAAACACAGTATATACAGTTCCACACAGTAAATGGAATGACCCCATTAATAAATATAGACTTCGATCAGAAATCGGTAGCTAAGATAGAATATTCAAAATTTCTAGGTGAATGCATTGATGAGGGGTTGAACTGGAAAAAACACACTGAGGATCTGCTGAAACGTTTGAGTTCAGCTACTTATGCTATTAGGGTCATTGCAAATTTTGGCGATATACATCTCAGTAAATTAGCATACCACGCCTATTTTCATTCTCTGCTTTCGTATGGCATCATATTCTGGGGTAACTCATCATTGAGTAAAAGAGTGTTCATTGCACAAAAGCGTGTAATCAGAATAATTGCTGGAGCTCATCCAAGATCATCCTGCAGACACTTATTTAAAGAACTAGAAATCTTCACTGTAGCTTCACAATATATATATATTCACTTATGCAATTTGTTTTTAACAATCCGAACGAATTCAAAAGTAATAGCAGTGTATATGCCTACAACACTAGGAGAAAGGATGATCTTCACTACTCAAGGTTAAATCTAACTTTGGCTCAGAAGGGGGTAAATTGTGCTGCCACAAAAGTCTTTGGTCACTTACCTAATAGCATCAAAAGTCTGACAGATAGCCATATAGCGTTTAAAAGGAAATTAAAAGAATTTCTTAATGGCAACTCCTTCTACTCATTAGATGAATTTTTGGATATAGTAAGTTGGTAAATTCCCAACCCCACAAAAAATAAATAAAAATAAAAAAATTATAAAATTAAGAATATTGAGTGTCATGTAATATTTTGTCTAATGTAAAATCTTGTATAGACACCTTTTATTAACCTGACACGTTCCACATCATTACGAAGTGTCGTATTCATGATCTATGGAACAAGTACTAATCTAATCTAATCTAGAATGATGTATGTTTTTGCTTAAGATTCCCCTAAACATTCCACTACTGACAATTTCGCATTTTGTAATTTGAAAGTTAATTAACGTCAATAGTTCATTTCAGTTCGTTTCGTATAAATCACATTTACATCGTAAGCTGTTTGGTGACGTATGAGATAAGGTATTGTCACACTTTAACATACAATGAGTAACATACTATAACACAAAGTAAATTAAAATCGTTGTATATCTAAGAATTTTCTACGTTTTGTAGAACTGGAAGCCCAGTGATGATAGGTGAACTTCGCTGAAACTAGTATGGGCAAAACAAAGTGTTCTCCTTCCAAGTGGACACACAAATATGACCTTTTATAGTTCGATCATCTGGCCTTAAATACACTGGAGCAGTCTACCTTTAACATATCCTCATTAATGAGTTGGTACGAGCTGGTTTTCATGTATTGACAACGAAGGAAAATAACTTAGCAAATATTAAGATCATTTATTTTGCCTCTATTTGTATTTGTGATTAGGTGCAGTGAACTGGTCCTAAGATTTGCGAGAGCTGGTTACCTGAATCGGCAGGCAGCATCCGTCGGCAGCGCACGTACATTGCATCGATGTCTGCCCTCCACATGAACAGCCACGATGTTGCGCGCTTTGCGGAACACAAATCAATGCGGGGACAGGAAAACAGCGTGATACGCTTGTCAGCAAACATTATTACGATTGACGAAATGCTCGACACAGACGTCACACCATCCTGTTTTATTGAAAGCCACTGCGCATGAGCCGCTGTAGAATGTCACGGGCAGTAATAAGCTAACGAAACTAGGCGCAAACGGAGATTCCTTACTAACACTAAACCTTAATTTAAGCTTTTTCCTTGCAACGAAGAAAACAAGAGACACTATTTGTACATACGACGGAAACGGTAGAGTGGACTTTGTATCGACGTGCACGAGTGGTTATTGCTCGACAAACCAAACTGTAACGCTGGAGTAGCGGGTATTAACTCCGAATTAACTTTTCAAGAAGGGTCGTCGAGCAGATGCGCAAAACTACAGGCCTGACATCGATCTGTTGTAGAATTTTAGAACATGTTTTTTGCTCGCGTATCATACCATTTGTGGAAACCCAGAATCTATTCTGTAGGAATCAACATGGATTCCGGAAACAGCGATCGTGTGAGACCCAACTCGCTTTATTTGTTCACGAGACCCGGAAAATATTAGATACAGGCTCCCAGGTAGATGCAATTTTCCTTGACTCCAGGAAGGCGTTCGATACAGTTCCACACTGTTGCCTGATAAAGTAAGAGGCTACGGAATATCAGACCAGTTGTGTGGCTGGATTGACGAGTTTTTAGCAAACAGAACACACCATGTTGATCTCAATGGAGAGACGTCTACAGACGTTAAAGTAACCTCTGGCGTGCCACAGGGGAGTGTTATGGGACCACTTCTTTTCACAATATATATAAATGACCTAGTAGATAGTGTCGGAAGTTCCATGTGGCTTTTCGCGGATGATGCTGTAGTATATAGAGAAGTTGCAGCATAGAAAATTGCAGAGAAATGCAGGAAGATCTGCAGCGGATAGGCACTTGGTGCACGGAGTGGCAACTGACCCTTAACATAGACAAATGTAATGTATTGCGAATACATAGAAAGAAAGATCCTTTATTGTATGATTACATGATAGCGGAACAAACACTGGTAGCATTTACTTCTGTAAAATATCTGGGAGTATGCGTACGGAACGATTTGAAGTGAATTGATGATATAAAATTAATTGTTGGTAAGGCGGGTGCCAGGTTGAGATTCATTGGAAGAGTCCTTAGAAAATGTAGTCCATCAACAAAGGAGGTGGCTTACAAAACACTCATTCGACCTATACTTGAGTATTGCTCATCAGTGTGGGATCCGTAACAGGTCGGGTTGACAGAGGAGATAGAGAAGATCCAAAGAAGAGCGGCGCGTTTCGTCACAGGGTTATTTGGTAAGCGTGATAGCGTTACGGAGATGTTCAGCAAACTCAAGTGGCAGACTCTGCAAGAGAGGAGCTCTGCATCGCAGTGTAGCTTGCTGTCCATGTTTCGAGAGGGTGCGTTTCTGGATGAGGTATCGAATATATTGCTTCCCCCTACTTATACCTCCCGAGGAGGTCACGAATGTAAAATTAGAGAGATTCGAGCGCGCACAGCGGCTTTCCGGCAGTCGTTCTTCCCGCGAACCATACGCGACTGGAACAGGAAAGGGAGGTAATGACAGTGGCACGTAAAGTGCCCTCCGCCACACACCGTTGGGTGGCTTGCGGAGTATAAATGTAGATGTAGATATGTGGCTTGGTACAGCTGTATTCCAGTGCCGTTGTTATTACGGAGAGCAAGTACGAAAAAGACATCGAAGAATGTCTCCGCAGACAGGGGCGACTACTTGCTACTAAGGCCGTCCAATTTATTTACAATGAAAAGTAGAAAACCTTGGTCAGTGCCGATGAAGAACGCAACGGAACGTGCTTCCAAAATGTAAAAACTGAGCAAGTCGGCGGTGTGGTTATTACGGAAGTAGAGCCACGATGCACATTGGAGTATGATACGAATATCCCAATAAGAGGAAGCAACGCGCTCGCAATAACCAATTCACTGACGATGTAAATAACGTGTTATAAGGTAGCTGCAACACATGATGAACAATTTGGTGGGAACGGGAGGAAAATACGGCATGGAAATCAACACCGAAAAATCAAAAGTGATGCGCATATCAAAACGTGAGAAACACTTGAAGATAAACTGTTGACAATCGGGAACTGGAAAATGTGAGTCAGTTCAAGTACCTGGGAAGTTTTATCACAAAGGATGCCCACTGCACCAACGAAATGCGAGCAAGAATCGCCCTGGCCAAAGCTGCTTTCAACCAGAAGAGGACGCTGCTGACCAGCAAGTTGAGTTTGGCATTGAGGAAAAAACTGATAAAGTGCTACATTTGGAGCATTGCACTGTATGGGGCAAAGACATGGACCATGAGAAAGAAGGAGAAAAAATATTTAGAGAGCTTTGAGATGTGGTGCTGGAGGAGAATGGAAAAGATCAAGTGGACAGATCGCATAAAAAATGACGATGTACTGCGAAGAGTAGGAGAGAAGAGAACTATTCTGCGTACAATTCTTCAGAGAAAGGCCAACTGGATTGGACATGTACTTAGACACGAGGGACTCATAGATGATGCCATCGAAGGCAAACTCAGAGGAAACGTAGGACGAGGAAGAAGAATTCATCATCTGGACGACATGAGAGATGGAAGGAGAGACAACAGACTGAAGGAAGAAGCTGAAGCCAGGAAACAGTGGAATCAGAAATTCTCCGTACGAAGACATAGCCCTGCCACTAGGCAGAATACTACATAATAATAATAATAATAATAATAATAATAAAGGTAGATATATCTTCGATATAAGGAGGAATATTAAAAGATACCAACTCTATGAAAGCACCCACCCGGAAAGCGTTAGCACGTCGATTTCGGGATTAAGGAAGACACGCCGGCTCTGGAGCGAATCCGCCTGCCGGATTAATGAACAAGACCCGTGTATCAGTCGGCCTAGAAGTGGTTTTTCGGCGGTTCCCCGCATCCGACTAGCTGAATAACCCACGTCGCGTCTCAATTACACGATTCGTAAAATCTTCGAAAAATGTTCTCACACTTTCACATGGATAACACTGGTGGTGCACACAGTATCCCAGGAAGCGAGGGGGGGGGGGGGGGGATGAACATACTTACCCCGTGAAGATAAAGGATAAGGATACAAAAAAAAAAAAAATACCAACCCTATGAAAACATCACACGGAACGACACTCGGAACGTTACAAGAAAACATTCTTAAAAATACGATATTGCAGTGTCTGTGTTCTTCCGAATTACGAAGCAAAGTTCCTTGAATCATACAATAAAACAGGTACTGAAATATCGTATTTATCCGCCGACACCGGGCAAGCGACTTTCAAGTAAGATGTCTCCCCTGTACGGAGATATACGAGTACACAATGAATGTACGAGAACAGGTTGTAAACACATGGTTGGCGTCATATGGAAGCTCGAGTCTGGCCGTGAGTCGGGCTCGGCTAGCCAATTTATAAGGCAACCGCTCGCAATAAGCAGGAAATGTAGATGGGTACCGAGCATAGTGCGACCTACATATTTAGAAATGGAGAGGCACTGGAATTCAAACGGCCGTATTCACACCCAGTACTCCGCGAATATATGGCTTGCGAAGTGGCAGTCTGCGAAAAGCACTGTCGAATAAAAGTAACGCACATTATTTCATTGATGTCAGATGCTCAGCGTGTGATAGCGCGCCCCTACTGGAATGTATGCCGTTGTTCTCTGTTCCTCTGTTCCCCATTAACAGACAATGGTGTTGCAATAATAAAATCTTCTCGGGTGATCAGCCGAGTCGTGCCGTAGTCTTGTCGCACGTTTCAGTAAGTTTCGCACCCATCATCTTCATAAGAAGAAATAGGAATCCGTCTTCAGAAGACGGTGGTTACGAATCTCATTGAAGCGTTGGCGGCAAGACGACGCCACCACTCGGCTTTCACCCGAGGAGATTTTGTCATTTGAATACGCCGAGAAAGCCTACAATCACATATAACAGTGTTAAAACTCTGGCTGGGACTTCAGTTCGACTTGGATAATAAATAGCTTCAAGAACATCCAGTGAAAAGGTAAGTCTGCTCCGAGAATTTCATCGTAACTGTCGAACAGGATAAGTGTGCAGTGGAACTAACCACATCAGTGAAGAAATGAATTTTATCTCTAGTTAAGAATCAACAGCCAAATATTCGCGAAAGCAGATAAACCCACCGCAGTTATTGAGATCGAATGTGACAACCTGAAAATAAACGTGTTTTGTTCCGTTTCTAATCTAGCGTTCTTTTTTCCCCGACACAACGATAACGCGATTCACGCTGCTGGACATGGAGAAGACTGTCAAGTACCGTAACTCACGATGGAGACAAAGTAGAATTAGTTTTCTGCAGAATCGTGCTACGCAGTATGGCAAATCAGCATACTGTACTACCTTAAAGTACACCTATCAGAGTGGTAGATGGGTCGCACGTAAGACCATGTCACTTACACTTGACTATCCACTCTCATTACGCGTATCTTCGTGTTGCGCTTTGTTAATGACAAACTTTGTATCTTCGATAATAATAGGAGCTGAAACTTTTGCCACGGCCTGGGTCGCCTGCTTAGTAGGTAGATGTGATAACCATTACACAACCGTAGCAGTATGGCTAGCACGCGTGCACAGACTGCTCTAGTCTAATGCCCTCCCTAACACTCACTTCACTTCACGCCTTCAGTCCATTTTCCTCTTCTTAAATTGTCACTGTGGTGTCACCGCCAGACACCACACTTGTTAGGCCGCGGTCCGTTAGTATACGTCGGACCCGCGTGTCGCCACTATCAGTGATTGCAGACCCAGCGCCGCCACACTGCAGGTCTAGAGAGACTTCCTAGCACTCGCCCCAGTTCTACAACCGACTTTGCTAGCGATGATTCCCTGAAAAAAACGCTCTCATTTGCCGAGACGATAGTTAGCATAGCCTTCAGCTACGTCATTTTCTACGACCTAACAAGGCGCCATTACCAGTTACTATTGATACTGAGTCATGTACAGTCAAGAGCGACACTCATCATTAATGGATTAAAGTATTCCACCAGCTACGTCCGTTTTTTCTAAAGTCTAATTTCCTTGTCCTGTTCCAGTCCTCACGCCAGCCTGCGTGAGCTAAAACGCGTGCCTTTCGGCTTCCTCTAGTTACCGGTGTTGGCTCTCCTGCCAACCCACGACAGTCACTATTGCCAACGCACTTCAGTATTGAAATAGCACCTCAGATTTGTGCATAACAGGGAAATCCTGTCTGTACCTCAAGCGTAGGTGATCTATTGATCTGATGGAATTACAATTTCCTTGAGAGATATGAGATACAGGCAGGATTTCCCCATTACGTACAAAGTTGGGTTACTATTACAATACTGGAAAGCCTCAACAATAGTGAAGATTTCAGAAGGGGAGAATGGGCTGAAGATGTGAAGTATGTGTTAGGGAGAGCACTGGACTACAGTAGTTATATTACCTGTACAGCCATGGTGGTGTAATGGTTAGCATGTCTGCCTAGTAAGTAAGAGACATGAGATCAAGTCCTGGCTATAGTACAAATTTTAATTTAATTCTTCAGCTTATATCGTTAGCGAAGATTAGGTTGAGACTCATCTGTCTCAAGAAAATTCTAATTCGAAATTTTATTCCGATTCGCTTCTTGTGACACTGTCAGAAATGAAAAGGCGGACTATAGCTGTGAGAATATTACACGAGACCTATGTGAGAAAATGTGGTTAAATACGATAACGGCAAGGACGTCTGTCGTATTACAAGAGCAAGGTGGATGTTTATTAGGAAAATAATGCGTTCCTTTAAGCCAAAAATGCAGTTTTTCTCTTATTTTATCTTTAGCTCAGTGCAAATGGTAAAATGTTTTTCTGGTGAGTATATTATGCCTAAAATTTGACTCTGAAATATCTGAAAAATACCCATATGCGCCTCCAACGACCTCCGCTTTGGGGTAATAAACTTTTGCCAACCACATTTTTTTTTTTTTAATTTGACTTTGGGAATGGACCACGAAGTTAGAGGGTGCCGTATCTGGTGAGTACGATGCACATACCAAAAACCAAAGGTTCTTAAGAGTTTGAGAAATAGTATGAGGCAACGATTAAGAGAAACAAGGGAAAGGGATACAGCAGAAGACAAATGGGTAGCTCTAAGAGATGAAATAGTGAAGGCAGCAAAGAATCAAACAGGAAAACAGACAAACCCTCGTAAAAATCTCTAAACACCACAAGAGATATCGAATTTAATTGACGAAAAAAGAAAGTACAAAACTGATAAAGAATGAAAAAAAAACAAAAGGGAATTTAGACGTCTAAAACATGAGACTGACAAATGGCAAAATGACAAAGCCGGATGGACAATGTAGGATTGTAGAAGCATGCATGACAACGGGAAAGAATAAGATGGCATTTGGAGAAACGAGAAGTACCAGCATGAAAATAAAGAAGTCACTGGCAAGTGGGGACTAAGCAAAGACAGGAAGGCTGAAAGTTCGTAGGAACGGGTATGTACAATGGAAACCAACTTGATTTCACTATTGTAGAAAGAGAGAAGAGGTAGCTGAAGATGAGATAGGAGATATGATACTGCGAAAAGAATCTGACAGTGCAGTGAAACACCCGAATCGAAAGAATGCCCCCCGAGTAGACGATATTCCCTCTCAATTATTGAGATCCTTGGAAGAGAGAGGCAACACAAAATTATTCCATCCGGTGAGCAAAATATGTGAGACTGGCTAAATGCCCTCAGACTTCGGGAAGAACGTAACAATTCCTACTCCAAAGAAGGAAGGTTCTGACAGATGAGAATATTACCTAACCTTCAGTTAATAACTCATGGTTGCAACATAATGACACCAGTTATTTACAGATGAATGGAAAAAAACAGTAAAAACCGGTCTCAAAGACTGTCAGTTTGATTTCCGGATAAATGTATGAATACGTGAGGCAATACTGACCCTACAATTTATCTTTGAAGACACATTGATGAAACGCAAACCCACATTTGTAGCATGTGTATATTTAGAGAAAGCTTTTTGATAATGTTGAACGGAATACACTCTTTGAAATTCTGAAATTAGTAGGGATAAAATAAAGAGAGCGAAAAGTTATCCACAATTCGTACGGAAGGTAAAGTGAAATTACAAGGGCAGAAAGAAATGAAAAAGAAGCAGTAGTTGAGAATGGAGCAAGACATGGTTGTAGCCTCTCCCCGATAATATTCAATATGTACATTGGGCAAGCACTAAAAGCAACCAGGAAAAATTTGTAAATGATATTAAAGTTCAGGGAGAAAAATAAAAACTCTTCCGTATTCCGATGACGTAATTCTGACAGAGGCGGCCAAGGGCTTGGAAGATCATCTAAACAGAATGGATAACCTCTTATAAAGGTGTTATAAGATGAACACCAAGAAAAGTGAAACAATGATAATGGTATGTAGTCGAATTAAATCAGGCTACGTTGAGGGAATTAAGATTAGGAAATGAGACATTAAAAGTAGTACATGAGTTCTGCTATATGGGCAGCAAAATAACTGATGATGGCAGATGTAGAGAGGATACAAAATGTAGAATGGCAGCGGCAAGAAAAGCGTTTCTGAAAATGAGAGATCTGTCAACACCGAGCATGGGTTTATGTATAAAGATAGAGAAGATCCAAAGAAGAGCGGCGCGTTTCGTCACAGGGTTATTTGGTAACCGTGATAGCGTTACGGAGCTGTTTAATAAACTCAAGTGCCAGACTCTGCAAGACAGGCGTCCTGCATCGCGGTGTAGATTGCTCGCCAGGTTTCGAGAGGGTGCGTTTCTGGATGAGGTATCGAATATATTGCTTCCCCCTACTTATACCTCCCGAGGAGATCACGAATGTAAAATTAGAGAGATTAGAGCGCGCACAGAGGCTTTCAGACAGTCGTTCTTCCCGCGAACCATACGCGACTGGAACGGGAAAGGGAGGTAATGACAGTGGCACGTAAAGTGCCCTCCGCCACACACCGTTGGGTGGCTTGCGGAGTATAAATGTAGATGTATTAGGAAATATCTTCTGGGGTACTTGTCTGAAGTGTAGTCTGGTACAGGAATGAAAGGGGAATAAAAAGTATAGATACGCAGAGAATAGAAGCATCATGATTACGATGCTATAGAGGAATGCTGAATATTAGATTGTTAAGTCGAATAGCTAATTGAAAAGTACTGAATCGAACTGGGGAAAAAATTTTGTAGCACAATCTCACTAAAATAAGAAATTGGTTGTTATAACATATCCAGAGACATCAAGTTTGAAAATGGTGGGAGACAGGGGGGGGGGGGGGGGGAGATGTAGAGGGAGACCAAAACTTCTGCACCGTAATCCGTTTCCATTGGATGTAGGTTGCAGTAGTTAAGATTCAAACAAGTATTCAGGCTGAAGACTAAAACAACAACTTATTTATTGACTCCGCGAATTTGGATTGAACAGGAATTTCTTGACACATGAGTATGCAAAAAGTAGTTTCATACTGTGTACGACATTTTTCTTTGTAAAAAAGGAATGACTGAGTATTACTGATGTTCGAGTGCCTGTGAAAGACTATTGCATAACGGTTTATGTCTGAAAAGAAGCCGGAAGACGACAATTTAAATAGCTGTTGGGAAGGTAGCATTTGGTGAAAGTTTTGGTATACATAAAATAGTTATAAAAATGTGTCTACCTAGACTTTTTACCACTATTGTAGACCAATGGTAAATCTGAATTTTCCTATTTTTGCTTATAGCTTTAAACACAGTGAAAGAAGGTGCATAAGGTAAAAGGTGTCACCTACACTGAAGCAACTGCTTCAAGGATAGAAAAACATGTGTTAGTTGCGATGAAGTAGATACTGGTTATGCGGATGGGCCAAATCAACGTCACACTGTTTTGTCTTCCTTTTTTTCTTTTTTTTCTTCCTTGTAGTTTCATTCCCCTGCCCCACACAGGCAGAGGAAGGCTGGCAGCAGTACAGTCCACCGCTCTTCAGACAAACGGCTTTATAAAATACAGAAAGGGGGATTCTTACATAAAAAGGGGGATAAAAGGGGACATAAAAACACTGGAAATGGAGATTATGGAAGTTAAAATACACACTAATACGGGAACATGCACTGGGGGACAGTTAAAAAGTCGATATAAAGTTAAGAGAACACACCTGGCAATTTGAAGTGCACTTAAAAAACACTAGAGGCAAAAACAAGTTAAAAGTCTGCCACAGTATAAAAAGCACCAACCAATCATGGACTATATACAGGTTGAGCACACAATTAAAACCACATCACTAGATGACACTATAATGGCACTGAACACAACACTAACGCAGCACACTTTATAATGAAAAAAAACCTGGGAGGATCTGCCAGGAGGGGGAGGGGTTAAGACAAGGGTGAAGGGAAAAGTAGGTGAAAGAAAGGGGGATGAGGTGGGGGGGTGCGACGAAGGAGTGCTGAGGAGGGAAGGGACGGGAGAGGAAAACCAGCAAGGAGGGTGTGCAGCGACTCGGGGGGGGGGGGGGGGGGAAGGAAGAAAATCTACTCTGGGAGAAGGAGGATAGAGGAAAAGGGGGGCCCTGGGGAGGGGGGGGGACAAGACCAGGTTACAGTTGGAAAGAAGGGTAGGGCAAAGTTCAACATCCAGGAGGGGGAGGTGCTGGAAATTGCCCCTATGAAGTAGATGGAGGGTTTGGAGGTGGAGAGAGGGAGCGATACAGCGATAGAGGTGCGGCAATGGGCGGGAGAGGAGAGGAAGCAGGAAACCAGGGGGTGGGGGGATCAAGCCTGCAAACAGCGTAAACGATGCGGAGATGTTGGAGGAAAAGGAGGAGGTCAGGGAAGGGGATGAGTTCATACAGGAGTCATGTGAGGGAAGGAAGGCAGATACGGAAGGCAAGGCGGAGCACGTGGTGTTCGAGGATCTGGAGGGCCTTATTAAAGTGGAGGGGGGGGGGCGGAGATCCAGGCAACGCTGGCATAACAGAAGATAGGATGGATGAGGGATTTGTAGGTGTGCAGGATGGTGGAAGGCTGCAATCACCATACCTAGCTAGACAGGAGTTTAGGGAGGCGGAGGTGGGAATGGGCTTTCTGCCGGATGGTCAGGAGATGAGGGGTCCAGGTGAGGTGACGGTCAAGGGTGAGGCCAAGGTATCTCAGGGTGGGGGTGAGCTGGATGGGACAACCATAAATGGTTAGGTAGAAATCATGGAGACGGAAGGAGCGGGTGGTTTGGCCTATGATGATTGCCTGGGTTTTGGAGGGCTTGATACATAGGAACCACTGGTTACACCAAGTGGTGAACTGATCAAGGTGGGTTTAGAGGGTGCATTGGGACTGTTGAAGGACAGGATAGAGAGCCAGGAAGACGGTGTCATCAGCATATTGGAGGAGGTGAGCAGGAGAGGGTGGCTTGGGCATATCGGCAATGTACAGAAGATAGAGAGGGGAGAGGAGTGAGCCCTGGGGGACGCCAGCAGTGGGATAAGAGATACGGGAGTTAGCGTCGTGGAGGGTGACATAGGAAGGACGGCGAGAGAGGAACGAAGCGACCAGACGGACAAAATTGATAGGCAGGGCATAGGTTTGGAGTTTAAAGAAGAGACCGGGATGCCATACGCGGTCGTAAGAATTTTGGAGGTCGAGGGAAACAAAAATGGCGGAGAGACGGGAGTTAATCTGAAGGGAGAGAAGGTGGACGAGATTAAGGAGTTGTCGTCTTCCTTTAACTTTGTCTAAGCCTTTGATTGCAGAGAAAGGAATTATATTGCACTGTCTGTTAGTCTCGTGTAAAACTCAAGTATGCACCTTTTGTGATTGCGAAATATTATCAAGGAACTACAGGGTTTTTGGTAGAGATTCATCCGATTTCACAAAAATATATCTTCTTCATTAGTGAAGATAGAAATGTGAGATTAAAAAGTTTATTTCGGTGCCATTTGTAAGTTACTGTTTACTGTGGTTGCCGGTAGAGGTCTCCCTAACCGCTCGCTCACTCGTTATCCAACCAGTAACCCGAGATTCTTTAAAGACTCGAACTCCAATGTATAAAACACCTTGAAAGGTCTGATTGCTTTACTTATGAGTTAATGTGTTAAATATTTGACGTTAAGAATCAAACATTGGTTCGAAATTACGCTTAAAGTTTGTCGGAAGACGCTAAGTGCTCTCATTATGTAACACTGGATGAATATAGCTAGGGTAATCAGTGCTTCATTTTAAACAGAAGCTAGTTTCTCATGCATCTCAACGTTTATGACATCTTATGTCGTAAACTATGTGTCGCATAATGATATAATTTTGCAGGTACAGTCAGGGTTATATGTAGATACTGTATGCACACTGTGTTACGATCAGAGTGGGTAGTAGAGAAGTAATAAATTCAAATGTCATACCCGACGCTGAAGTTTGCCTGCATGAACAGCGAAACTTCAGGAAACGAGTAACTGCTTTCCTTTCATCAATTTGTAGAGGACGCCAGCGAGAAGATGTTTCGTAAGGATTTTAAATTACGCACAAAGTTTGTTGGCAGTTGCTAAGTGTTCTCATTCCCTAACACTGGATGAATTTAATCTGCGTATTTGCACGCCGTCAGGTGCGCTGCCTCATTAGAAACGTACAGTTTGTAACTGTGACTCTTGTCCTGCTGCGTTTAACTTCTAACATGTCAGTATACCGCTTAATGAGTAGATTAACAAAGCATTTTAAATTTTTAAATTCCATCAGTAATTAAGCGAAATACTGAAGTTTATAATTTCGTTGTTCGTGGAAGCCGTCAGATAGGCAACCTGCAAATGAAATGGGGCTCCGGGTTACTCGCTTAGTGACACACACGTGATCGAGTCGAGATGACGATAACACACGAACAAAAGGCATTCTGCGTTCTCCGTTCCAACGGGCGCAATTCAGTTACAACCGTGTGGCGTGATTTTCGTCGTGATTACGGGACCGCGATTCCTACACGGGCGACTTTCTGGTCAAAATCGACTAGTCGGAGTGTGCGCCTTTCGTGCACGCGTGTAAATCAGCAGCCAACCACGTCGCCAGTGCGTCCATGACGTCGATCATCTACACTCTACAGACTGCGCCGAGTGTGGAGTTCAACATTTTCGAGTATGCCACACATTGCGCATGCGCAGAAACTGGGTACTATGGCGGCGTCTCGTAACATCAGAAGTTAACCTATTCTGGCCGAGCTCACTCTTGATACAGTAATGGATTATTTGCTTTCGTGTTTTCTTAATCTTGTTTGCTTTGTCTTCAAGACATACTGTGAAGGTTGCACGAGATCCTGGTATTTTTCTTACTACTGTTCTCTGAAAGGGAGACGAAATAACTGAAAGCACACAAAAAGTCCCCACTACGCATCGATAAGAACATAAACAGATAAACGTGTTTTAATGAAAATTATTTAAACAACAAAAAAGTCACAATTATTTTATGAGAAAAATAATGTTCAGTGTTATTTGGTACTTAGCAAAAATGGTTCAAATGGCTCTGAGCACTATGCGACTTAACTTCTGAGGTCATCAGTCGCCTAGAACTTAGAACTAATTAAACCTAAGTATCCTAAGGACATCACACACATCCATGCCCGAGGCAGGATTCGAACCTGCGACCGTAGCGGTCGCTCGGCTCGAGACTGTAGTGCCGAGAACCGCACGGCCAATCCGGCCGGCGGTACTTAGCAAGAGAACAAAATACAGAGGATAAAATAAAAAGGAGCTGTTTTCTGTGTTTGAGATATTGTTTGATGTGTTTTCATATACATATTTTCTCTAGCAAATAAATGTGTTTGTTTTGAAATGTTTGAACGACACTTTTCCTATTTTTTCGGTTCTCAAGAGTAGAGATTTCACCACACGATCTTTGACAAGAATATCTACCATGAATTTTGGTGTGGTTATTAATGAACTCTATTATTATTACTGCCTGTTCCTACATTTTTTACTCAATTTTTTCGTAGAAAGGATAGTCCCCCATAACCTCTCCCTTACGGTTCAGGTGCCGAATTGCACAGCAGACAGCTCTCACAATACATGCAATTTTGTTACTGATGTTTAAACGTAAAAACTACTCGAGAGAGACGGGAATCAGTACAAGAGTGTAGTTGACTCAGTTGTCTCGATTAATCTGTTCAAACACGAAAGACGATTGTGTAAAACAAGCAGAAGAGGCGTACGGATGTGATATTGCACACTTGACCTCCAAGATCGCCTCATCTCACGTTGTGTGATATTTTCTGTGGGGGATTGTGAAAAACTCCGTCTTCGTGCCTCCCCTTCCAGTAACCTTGGGTGAACTCCAACGCTGCACAACGGCAGTGAATGTAGTAACTCCATACATGCTCGTAAACCATACGGGCAGTGCAACCATACTTGGAGAACCATAGCCTGTCAGCACGACGACCATTGTAGTGGCTCCTCCCTCGATGTGGTAGCAGATACAATGTCAGTACTGCACACCAACGAATCTCGGTTCTGCATGTAGCGTTATGATGCACGTGTCGATGTGTGGAATCTCCGAGGAGAATGGACGTTACCAGATTGCATTCATCATCATCAAACAGATCCAGCTCCTGGCGATGCGTTACGGAATACCGTTGCGTACAGAACACGATCACCTACATTTCGCATACCCTGTAATTTGGACAGCAGCCGTTATATTTCTGACGTGTTAGGATCGGTGACTGAGCCATATTTTCAAGATCTTGGTGACGTTATCTTCCAACAAGATAACGCGAAACCATTAGTTGCCCTTACTGTCCTGACCTGTATCGATAGAGAATGTGTCAAACTGCTGAGCTGGCCAGCAAGTCATCCACATCTCTCACTCACTGAATACATCTGACCGTGAGTTGTAGAGCGACTGGCACACGACCACTCGCCAGCTACTACGATCGATGAACTCTGGCAGAGCTGAAGCAGCACGGAATGTTGTACCTGCATCTGTCACTCAAACTCACGACGCTCAGATCACAGATTTACTTCAGACCTTGTACATCTTTAATAGGTCATTAAAAAAACGTAGTGGCAAGTAGTTAGGTGCACTACGCTGGCAAAAAAATGGATCAGAGCACTATGGGACTTAGCATCTGAGGTCATCAGTCCGCTAGAACTTAGAACTACTTAAACCTAACTAACCTAAGGACAGCATACAACACCCAGTCATCACGAGGCAGAGAAAATCCCTGACCCCGCTGGGAATCGAACCCGGGCACGGGAAGCGAGTACGCTACCGCACGACCACGAGCTGCGGACTGTGACTTACTGTATTACTGATTCTAAATAACATCATTGGCATAATTATTTATAGAAGTTTGACTTGAAAATTTAATTACAAATAGTAAATAGTCAAATAACATATGAAATTCACTACAACTTCACGAAAATCACGTCTTTTTTCATTATATTACTTATCAAATGTCTTATAAATTAAGTACTATGACCAGTGAAGAAAAAAATTTAGATTAAAAAGTAAATGTTACATGGGTTCGGACCGTCGCCTCATCCACGACCCTCTGGCAACACTAACGCTAACCTAACCTTAATGACTTCTTAGACCCGTTACCTTCGCACAAGTACATCAGTGACGTAACAGACGCGTAAAATTTCTCTTGCGATTTTCTCGGCATTGCCAATGTAGTGCACTATAGTACTTACACATTATGTTGTTTTTATGGCCTACTAAAGGTGTGCCGCGCGGGATTAGCCGTGCGGTCTTAGGCGCAGCAGTCATGGACTGTGCGGCTGGTCCCGGCGGAGGTTCGAGTCCTCCCTCGGGCATGTGTGTATGTGTATTTGTCCTTAATGTAATTTAGGTTAAGTAGTGTGAAAGCTTAGGGACTGATGACCTTAGCAGTTAAGTCCCATACGATTTCACACACACACTAAAGGTGTACAAAGTTTGAAGTAAATCCGTGATTACACCGTCGCGGCCTCACCTTGTCAGCTCTGCACTTTATTTCGCATCCTGTTTACCCCTGTATCAGCTACAAATTTAATCGTCTATTTTTCCTACCATACTGTATACGCACAATAAGTAAAATTTCGTTATTTGTTATCATTATCGGTGTTGCAATTTTAATGGCCAAGACCCATAGGCAACGATGATATCTTTCATAACAATATCTTCAGATGAGATCAGAATGAAATGTTACTCTGCAGCGGAGTGTGCGCTGATATGAAACTTCCTGGCAGATTAAAACTGCGTGTCGGGCCGAGACTCGAACTCGAGACCTTTGCTTTTCGCGAATAGTACTGTACCGAATGAGCTACCCAAGCACGAGTCACGACCCGTCCTCATAAGTCACAGGTCCCAAGTTCGAATCTCGGTCCGGCACACAGTTTTAATCTGCCAGGAGTTTCATCTTCAGATGAGCCATTGCTCGGGAAGTAACCTACCTAATGGAAGGAAACTGTGCTGAAGAGATTCCTGAGATCCTTGTAGGTTAGTGACTGAAGTTTGATGTAAGTAATCTATGATCTCCAACGACACAGTACAGAGTCACCGATGGGTTTCTTTCCACCATCCGACAGGTACAGTCGTGTCCCCTGGGTAAAATCATACACTACTGGCCATTAAAATTGCTACACCACGAAGATGACGTGCTACAGACGCGAAATTTAACCGACAGAATGAAAATGCTGTGATATGCAAATGATTAGCTTTTCAGAGCATTCACACAAGGTTGGCGCCGGTGGCGACACCTACAACGTGCTGAAATGAGGAAAGTTTGCAACCGATTTCTCATACACAAACAGCAGTTGGCCGGCGTTGCCTGGTGAAACGTTGTTGTGATGCCTCGTGTAAGGAGGAGAAATGCGTAACATCACGTTTCCGACTTTGATAAAGGTCGGATTGTAGCCTACCGCGATTGCGATTTATCGTATCGCGACATTGCTGCTTGCGTTGATCGAGATCGAATGACTGTTAGCAGAATATCGAATCGGTGGGTTCAGGAGGGTAATACGGAACGCCGTGCTGGATCCCAACGCTCTCGTATCACTAGCAGTCGAGATGACAGGCATCTTATCCGCATGGCTTTAACGGATCGTGCAGCCACTTCTCGATCCCTGAGTCAACAGATGGGGAAGTTTGCAAGACAACAACCATCTGCACGAACAGTTCGACGACATTTGCAGCAGCATGGACTATCAGCTCGGAGACCATGGGTGCGATTACCCTTGACGCTGCATCACAACAGGAGCGCCTGCGATGGTGTACTCAACGACGAACCTGGGTGCACTAATGGCTAAACGTCATTTTTTCGGATGAATCCAGGTTCTGTTTACAGCATCATGATGGTCGCATCCGTGTTTGGCGACATCGCGGTGAACGCACGTTGGAAGCGTGTATTCGTCATCGCCATACTTGCGTATCACCCGGCGTGATGGTATGGGGTGCCATTGGTTACACGTCTCGGTCACCTCTTGTTCGCATTGACGGCACTTTGAACAGTGGACGTTACATTTCAGATGTGTTTCGACCCGTGGCTCTACCCTTCATCCGACCTCTGCGAAACCCTACATTTCAGTAGGATAATTCACGACCGCATGTTGCAGGTCCTGTACGGGCATTTCTGGATACAGAAAAAGTTCGACTGCTGTACTGGCCAGCACATTCACCAGATCTCTCACCAACTGAAAACGTCTGGTCAATGGTGGCCGAGCAACTGGCTTGTCACAATACGCCAGTCACTACTCTTGATGAACTGTGGTATAGTGTTGAAGCTGCATGGGCCGCTGTACCTAACCACGCCATCCAATCTCTGACTCAATGCCCAGGCGTATCAAGGCCGTTATTATGGCCAGAAGTGGTTGTTCTGGGTACTGATTTCTCAGGATCTATGCACCCTAATTGCGTGAAAATGTAATCACATGTCAGTTCTAGTACAATATATTTGTCCAATGAATACCCGTTTATCATCTGCATTTCTTCTTGGTGTAGCAGTTTTAATGGCGAGTAGTGTAGCTTCCACAAATGGGTTAAAATCCCTGTCTTTCCATCCCAGGTAACGTTCCCTAGTGCTTCGTAAATCACTCGGATGGAATACTGGAGTGCTCCTTTCAAACCTGTCGTCCATTCAGTGCTTTGTCCTGCTTCAGCTAGGCTAGTGTCGTCCGCTGGAGATTTGAGAAAAGCCGGCCGAAGTGGCCGTGCGGTTAAAGGCGCTGCAGTCTGGAACCGCAAGACCGCTACGGTCGCAGGTTCGAATCCTGCCTCGGGCATGGGTGTTTGTGATGTCCTTAGGTTAGTTAGGTTTAACTAGTTCTAAGTTCTAGGGGACTAATGACCTCAGCAGTTGAGTCCCATAGTGCTCAGAACCATTTGAACCATTTTTGATTTGAGAAAACAGAGACGTGAGAGTACTTACCCGGCTCAGTGAGGATCTTCTTGGCGGCCGTGCGGCCTTCGTCGTCGGCGGCGCGTCGCTTCTTCTTCGGAGGCCCGAGGGTGACGAGGCGCACGTCGTTGGTCCAGGGCAGGAGGTCCACCGAGTCGACCGACAGTCCGTCCTGCGCGGCCAACACTCCTGCCGCACTCGCTTCCGTCAGCTCGCCTGTGTCTTCAACTGCGGCGCACTCGTCCGCGAACGGAAGGTCCATTATCTTAATCACGTCACGCAGAATCATTTGCAGTTCCATTCCTCGGGGAGCAGTCGAGGGGCCTGCTGTGCGCCGGCCCCCCAGCACCGAAAACTTCCCTCGGACGCGATTAGACGGTGCGGTCGCAGGCGACAAGCAAAAGCACACTACTACCTACTCTAGCACACGCGGGAGGGGATAAACTGTATTACCTAACTCGGGGCGAAACTAGAATCTCCTCTATAGATGACGACTTCTCTCGAGCACGGTAATTTCCTTAGCACTCAGAGCCAGGAGGCGGCACTGCCTTCCTACAGCACACTTCAGATACAGAGCTATACCGGAAACGAACATAAGAAAATTTATAAAGGTCTGTGGAACGGAACTGCTGCTGCTGAAGCACTTGTTAAACCATTTCTGCTCGGAGACATAGCGGCCGGAGCAATGCATTACCGAAACGGTGGTCGGCTGTGCCTAACTTATGAGCAGCGAATGCCGACCGGGCGCATGGGAAGAAGCGGCGTCGCAGCCGCGTTGCGCGCTGGGGCGGGACCTCTTGCGTTCGCGCTTGCGGATCCAATAGCAGCTGCGACGGTGGCTGTACGTGAGGGTCCCAGGCTTCTCCGCTGGCCCGACCAGATACATTCAGCGTTCCTGCAACACACGAGCACAGAGCACTCAGTAAATGCCTAATTATCAACATTTTTAAGGCGAAAGTCTACTGCACGAATATATTTTTATAAAATGTATGTTCACTTTGCTGTACTGAATTTTACACATTTATTCTGACCGGTTTCGGTTGTCAAAAATCATCCAGAGGAAAGCAAGAAACAATACGAATGTTACATTTCATATCTCACGCTACAGACTAATGCTACACAATGTATCTATCGCTTGAGCCTTGTCCCGCAGCTACGCAGGGTCAGCCATCGTTAATCGGATTTGGCATGTTAATGCTTAAGGGATGGCTGGATGCCCTTCCTACCGCCACCCCGTATCCCCCGGGACGGAATTAGTGTACCCAACTGTCTGCATCGAGTGTAATCCATGGAATAGTGCGAATGTGTTCAAATGTCTGAGAGCCGTGTAACTGAGGCGGAACAAGGGGACCAGCCCGGTAATCACCTAGCGGGATGTGGAAAACCGCCTAAAAACCACATCCAGGCTGGCCGGCACATCGGCCCTCGTCGTTACTACGCCGGGGGGATTCGATCCGGGGCCGGCGCGCCTACCCGAGTGCAGGAAATAGCGCGTTAGTGCTCTCGGCTACCCTGGCGGGTCAGACTAATGCTATACTAAACGGCATATTATGATGCACATCAACAGCTACCAGTGAAATACAACTCAGATACAGAGCAGTGTAACATAATATGCCTTGTAGTATAATATTCGTCTGTAGCATGATATATGAAATGTGAAACTGGACCTTTTTTTTTTTTCCTGGATGTTGGTTGACAATCGTAACCAGCTACAATAAAAGTGTAAGTTCAGTACAGCAAAGTTTTCTAAAGAACTATTACTAGCAAAATACGCAACAATGGAAAACAAACAACTGTATAAACAACATGAAATGTGAAGATTACCTTACGTAAGTACGGGAATAAGTCAAATCGAAAAAAAGTCACATAATCAATTTTTTGTTTATTTGCAGGTACACTTTTGCAGCCCTGATACACTCTGAAATTCTCGCGCGATTTGACCCTAGCAAACCAGCAGCGGAGACGTAACAAAAGGGAGCAGCCCGGTGATGAAGTGGAATATCGCCAGCAAAAAGAACTCCACGATACTGAACATACAGCTACGCGAGGAAATTGTGTAGAGTGCTGAGAGTATCATTCATCTGCTGTGTATGTTCCAGTGTCAGTGTCAGCTACGACTTAGTCTGGTGAGCATCGTCCGTAAGTAGTCGAGGAGTTTAAAATCAGTAAAAGCGTATGGTCGACATCACCCCGTTTCGGATAAGAAAATTAGTCATACATGGACTCTAAATTTTAGAGAAACAAGTTCTGCTTTCAAAAGAAAAACTCCTGGCCACCCTCTCACTGCAGCACGACCGGAAAAATGTGGCTTTAGTAAGGCATTCAATTCAGCTGTCTTCACGGCGCTCTGCACGAAAACACGCAACCGCCCTACACTTATCTGATTGAACTGTTCGCAGAATTTTTCACCGCGTCCTAAAGCTGCGTCCTTATAAGGTTGTGACGACTCAAAAACTGAGTGACAGACTTTGAAACACACGCGAGATTGTGCCATACATTCTTCAAGACGTGTGCAGCGCATACGTCTCTCTACATACGAAACCAATTTCTTCATCTTTCGGGTGCAGTAATCCGGCCGCGGTGGCAGAGCGGCTCTAGGCGCTTCTGTCCGGAACCCCGCGACTTCTACGGTTGCAGGTTCGAATCCTGCCTCGGGCATGGATGTGTGTGATGTCCTTAGATTAATTAGGTTTAAGTAGTTCTAAGTTCTAGGGGACTGATGACCTCAGCTGTTAAGTCCCATAGTGCTCAGAGCCATTTGAACCATTTTTTTCGGGTGCAGTAAATAAACAAAATTTCAGATAATGGTCTGAAAACAATCCCCGAGAACTTCATCAACGTCCACTTGTTAGCCCGAAAGTACCAGTTTGGTATGCAGTTTTTCAATCTGGTGTGTTGGGTTACTGCTTTTTTGAAGATGTGTTACAGTTATAGCAAACACTGATCGTTATTGTGCGTTGTAGCAAAACCTTCTCCAGCCAAAAGTGGACGATGTTATCAGTGAACGAGGAGTTCAAAACTTTGAGCATCAGCGGGACGCATCTCGTCGTCCACGTGAAACCCTGAGAGATATGTTTCCTGAGCACGTTGTTTCCTTCAGAGGTGGCCTTCAGCCTCACCCGACATGATATCCCGCGACTATTTCCTGTGGGGATACAAAAATTTCAAGGTGTTTGAGCATCTCCCCGATACCCTGGAAGCTCATAAGGAAGCGATAAAGAACAAGGTTACTACCATTCCGCCCGAGATGAATCGCAGCCACGAAAACCTCCACAGAGAGACTTGAGTAGTGCATCAGGCCGCCATCTGAATGATGCACTGTTCAAAAACCGTAAATGTAAACAGTTAGTGCATATGGCATTTTGTTTGCTTTATTTCAACAAAAAGTATCGGTCGGTATCTCAATGTTTTGATTTTATTCATTCCAAAAATTGCGAAGTTCTCTATCGCACCCTGAAAATCTGAAGCCGAACACCTCTACAACAATCCATGTTGAGTTGGTGGAAGTGCACGGCAACAACGCATCATCATACTTGTATGACACAAGTTAGACGGCAGAGACGCTCTGGTGTGGTGAAAAAGCCTAAATGACGAAGAAGGAAGCGGCAAAACATGTCTCTGGGAGCCGGCCACTGTGACCAAGCGGTTCTAGGCGCTTCAGTCTGGAACCGCGTGGCCGCTACGGTCGCAGGTTCGAATCCTGCCTCGGGCATGGATGTGTGTGATGTCCTTAGGTTAGTTAGGTTTAAGTAATTCTAAGTTCTAGGGGACTGATGACCTCAGCAGTTAAGTCCCATAGTGCTCAGAGCCATTTGAACCATTTTTTGATAACTTGTTTCAGTACTGGTCACTAAGTCTAACATGATCACACAATGAAAATTAATAATAATTATTATTTTTATTGCTAGTTACGTTGTGAATATTAAATCATTTAACACAGCTTATGTATTAATGAGAGTTAACAGTACGATTGAATTAATGATAACTGAAATCACTGCATAACTACCGACGCAACACGGACATCACATTAATGTAGACGTGAGTACAAGACAGATACTTTAATATGAATGGCATTGGCATCCATACCTGTTCTCAGCAATATTGTAACCGCAGGTACTTGAAAATGGCGATTAAGCCGAGACAGTTTGTCGTAAATAAAGATTATTGGGTTAAATACCCCAAATAGCTGCTTATAATAAATAATCATATCGGTATAAAATGTTCTCACTAAACTCGTGTCATATTTGGAACTATTACAAGTTTTTGACAATACATTCCATTTTCTTCGACAGGTAAGCAGCCAAATGTCACAAAGATAGTCTGAACTGTAAGACGTGAAAGCAGTAAAGGCGCCACCTGTTGCCTGCGTCTATACGTGGTGTACAGACACAAGTGATTTGTTTCCCTGATAAAAATAATGAAGGATACTGTGGAAAGCCTGGAAATTTAATCAGATTAGAAGTGAGAAAATTTATACAAGAAATACGTCGCGAAAGACTTAGTGGTTAAAATAAAAGCATCATGTAACATCGGAAATCCAAAAATCACGTACGTACTGAAAGCGCCCTCTTTCAACATGTAGGATCGTAGCGTGCGAGCTCGCATACAGCAGTGACGTCGCAAGTGCATCAGAGTGGTGAAGCTCTGAACAGGATGCAAGACACGGCTTCGATTTGTAGCTCACACTGCCGCCACGCTGTCATCGTGTGAGATGCCTGTTGCCGAATCCCTGTAGTTGCGAATCACAAATTTCTGGAACTATTAGCACCTTAGCGACTACAGCACGTACCACAGGGTAGTGCACTCCTTCATACAGTATAGTCGTCCAAATACTAACTTGCTGCCTTGGCAGAGATTTCTAAGCCTGCCGACCGTTAAAAATGTCTGATCAGATAGGAGTCAGAGCTTCATATAAGGGCGCTGGAACGTTTATTGCGATCTTCGTCAAGATAATACGACTGCCTGGCTCCACATCGTCTCAATTCATCACTTGTCATCTTGATAAATAGTACATGGACCACCGTATTCATCACCTTATTATACAAGGTGTATTACAATTCACGACGAAAACTGACTCGGTTGAAAGTATACAATAATAGAAGTAAAAACTTACCACTAAATTTGAGTTGCTAAACGAGCCGTTTGCGAGGTAACGGCGAATGTGTTGTTACTAAACGCCACTGATTGCAGTATAAAATACTGTCAGAGTTACATCTACTCTGAAAATCACATTTAAGTGCCTGGCAGAGGGTTCATCGAACCACCTTCACAATTCTCTAATATTCCAATCTCGTATAGCGCGCGGGAAGAATGAACACCTATATCTTTCCGTACGAGCTCTGATTTCCCTTATTTTATCGTGGTGATCGTTCCTCCCTATGTAGGTCGGTGTCAACAAAATATTTTCGCATTCGGAGAAAGTTGGTGATTGGAATTTCGTGAGAAGATTCCATCGCAACGAAAAACGCCTTTCTTTTAACGATTTCCAGCCCAAATCCTGTATCATTTATATGACACTCTCTCCCATATTTCGCGACAATACAAAACGTGCTGCCTTTCTTTGAACTTTTTCGATATACTCCGTCAGTCCTATCTGGTAAGGATAGCACACCGCGGAGCAGTATTCTAAAAGAGGACGGACAAGCGTAGTGTAGGCAGTCTCCTTAGTAGGTCTGTTATATTTTCTAAGTGTCCTGCCAATAAAACGCAGTCTTTGGTTAGCCTTCCCCACAACATTTCCTATGTGTTTCTTCCAATTTAAGTTGTTCGTACTTGTAATACATGTAATTGAATTTACGGCTTTTAGATTAGACTGATTTATCGTGTAACCGAAATTTAACGAGTTCCTTTTCGCACTCATGTGGATGACCTCACACTTTTCGTTATTCAGGATCAACTGCCACTTTTCACACCATTCAGATATTTTTTCAAAATCGTTTTGCAGTTTGTTTTGATCTTCTGATGACTTTATTAGTCGATAAACGACAGCGTCATCTACAAACAACCGAGAAGACAGCTGCTCAGATTGTCTCCCAAATCGTTTATATACATAAGGAACAGCAAAGGGCCTATAACACTACCTTGGGGAACGCCAGAAATCACTTCTGTTTTACTCGATGACTTTCCGTCAGTTACTACGAACTGTGACCTCTTTGACAGGAAATCACAAATTTATCTGAAATGTGAACTTTTCGATTAGATCCCCATCCAAAGGGTCTCAAATCTGAGACACTTACTGTTCATAAATCACCATATCAACAACGCTTCTCACAAATTTGTGGTTCGGGATGCTAGGTGACAGGATCGTAGGGCCGCTCATTCCTACAAGAAAATTTGATGGTCGAGGGTACATCCAGTACTGCAATGGGATAGTCCAGGAACGCTTGAGCATGTTCCCCTTGCGCGACGTTTGGGAATCTGGTACATGCATCATGCGCCACCAGCAAATTTTTTTCACCTCACCTAAAAAAATGATCGTGTGGCATTGATGGCCAGGTTGCAAGTCTTATTTCAGGTGAGGCCACATTGGGCGACCTGGGTGTCGGTGATGCTCATACGATGATGAGGACAACACAACAACCAGTCCACAAGCGGAGAAAATCTCCAACCCGTCCGGGAATCGAACACGGGCCCGCTACATGGTAGGCAAACCCGTTACCGTTCAGCTAAGAAAGCGGACACCTCATCTAAGAATGCATCTAACGCACCACTATATCCCAAGTTGGATAGTTCGAACAGGACCTGTACCTTGGCCTTCCTAATCACCTGACCTCAATCAAATGGTTTAAATGGCTCTGAGCACTATGGGACTTAACATATGAGGTCATCAGTCCCCTAGAACTTAGAACTACTTAAACCTAACTAACCTAAGGACATCACACACATCCATGCCCGAGGCAGGATTCGAACCTGCGACCGTAGCAGTCGCGCGGTTCCGGGCTGAAGTGCCTAGAACCGCTCGGCCACCCCGGCCGGCTGACCTCAATCCTCTGAATGTTTCTGTCTGGGGTCATCTGGAAAATGAAGTGTACTGCAGCCCCGATGATACAGTTGACGAACTGGAAAATTTGACTGTACATTCATGTCAAGCTTTGCGAGACTATCCGGAAGTGCTAGAAAGAATTCGTAACTCACGGCAGAGGCGAGCGCAGTATTGCATCTAGTGCGACAGCGACTCAAGGAACACCTATTTTATCAGGTATGAGTGTTCACTAAAATGTTAAATTAGCATTTCATTTCTTGTTAAAGTAGGCTATGGGTGAAATTTAGACCTAATTAGATTGAGATTTAACCGAAACGTTTATATGTCCAATA
Source organism: Schistocerca serialis cubense (assembly GCF_023864345.2). Lineage (NCBI taxonomy): Eukaryota > Metazoa > Arthropoda > Insecta > Orthoptera > Acrididae > Schistocerca > Schistocerca serialis. Next base: position 887,911,324 of record NC_064640.1, on the reverse strand, counting down.
CATTTGTACTAAACAGAACAAACTTACGTATTGAAGTCAGTGACACCTCGCTTGAAAACCCATGTTTACTGGAACGTGTTTGCTTCTATCATAGTATACTTTTACCGCTGTTAGTCTTTTGCAATTAATTATGATACAGCCTGTTTTTTAGGTTTTTCGCTGGAAGATGCTATCGCCGTCGAAAAAGGTATCAAGCTTGAAGGGATACAGGTGGACCGCTAAAATGTTCACGTAACCCATAACTGTCCTGATGCCTTCCATTACCACCACTGGTCCCATGGAAGCCCAGGTCAATGTCCCGCACAGCATAACAATGTTATCACCGACCTGCTTCCTTGACGTGGTGCATGTTTTAAGCAGTCGTTCGCCTGAGTGACCGGCATACCCGAACGCAACCATCGACCTGGTGTAACAAGAAACGTGATTCGTCCTATCAGGCGACACGTTTCCACTTATCCGCGATCGAACCTTGGCGGTCGCGTGCTCACTGCGGTACTAATTCACGATTTCGGTTGGGTGAACATGCGAACAAGAAGGGGTCGTCTGCTGCGGTGTCCCATGTTCAAATATGTGTGCTGAACTGTGTGCTCCGAGACACCTGTGCCAGTGTCGGCATTGCACTCTGTATTCACACATGCTACAGATCGCCGCCTATCTGCTTTACAGAGCGGGCAAGTCTCCGACATCCATGTTCTGTGATGAGGCGTAGACGTCCAACATCGTGTCGCCTACACGAGGTTTCACCGCCCTTCCGGCAATAACACGCGAACAACCGCTTGCAAGATGCTCGTTCCTAGGTTCCTGGCTATAACAATCTGCCCTTTGTCACAGTAGCCTACGTCAGTAGATTCTTCATCCCCTCTCCCCTCTTCGCCAGCGGATCGCTTGATCGCTGGAATGATTCCACACTCATTTCTGTTCCGATACGAAATAGCAGTGCCTGTGTTATCTACATCTACATCGATACTCTGCAAATCGCACTTAACTGCCTGGCAGAGGGTTCACCGAACCACCTTCACAATAATTCTCTATTATTCCACTCTTGAATAGCGCGCGGGGAGAACGAACACCTATATCCTTCCGTGCGAGCTCTGATTTCCCTTATTTTATAATGGTGATCCTTTCTCCCTACGTAGGTCGCCGTCAACAAAATATTTTCGCATTTGGAAGAGAAAGTTGGTGATTGAAATTTCCTGAAAAGATTCCGCCGCAACGAAAAATGCCTTGTGTTTTAATGGTGTCCATCCAGTGACATTCTCTCCAGTATTTCGCGATAATACAAAATGTGCTGCTCTTCGTTGAACTTTCTCGATGTAATCTGTTAATCCTATCCGGTACGGATACCTGACCGCGCAGCAGTACTCCAAAAGAGGACGGACAAGCGTATTGTAGAGTCTCTTTAGTAGATCCGTTCCATTTTCGCAAGTGTTCTGCCAATAAAACGCAGTCTTTGGCTTGCCTTCCCCACATTTTCTATGTGTTCTTTCCAATTTAAATTGTTCATAATTGTATTTCCTAGGTATTTAGTTGAATTTATGGCCTTTAGAGTAGACTGTTTTATCGTGTAATCGAACTTTAACGGATTCCTTTTAGCACTCATGTGGGTGACGCTCACACTTTTCATTATTTAGGTTCAGTTGCCAGTTTTCGCACAAAGTACGATGCAATGCATGCACGCATGTCCGAACAAACATTTCGTGGTACTTCTTAATAACACAGGCACTGCTGTTTCGTTCAAATGGTTCAGATGGCTCTAAGCACTATGGGAGTTAACATCTGAGGTCATTAGTACCCTAGAACTTAGAACTACTTAAACCTCACTAACCTAAGGACATCACACACATCCATGCCCGAGACAGGATTCGAACCTGCGACCGTAGTAGCAGCGCGGTTCCGGACTGAAGCGCCTAGAACCGCTTGGCCACAGAGGCTTTCGGTTTTCTATAGATATGTTCTTTCTGGGCGGAAATATACGCAGCGTAAGAGTGCAGGTTGTGGTACGTGGACGATGACATACGGAAGTTTGGGTTTGGCCGTGATTCGTTCACGGATAGCCGAAGCGTTTATGGCGACTGCTCGCCTAAAGCGGGAAATCCGAGTTCGATTCCCTGTGCATCACAAATTTTCACTGTCGTCATTCCAATATACTGGTTGCCCGCAACGCCACCCGGCGGGATTCAATCCCGTGGTAGGCATTGGTCAAAATGTTTTGGCTCAGATTAAGTACGTCACCGGTGTTTATTTGTCTACAACTACTCAATGGATAAGCAGGCACAGCTTCTAACAAAGAGAAAAGCCAAATCATCTGCCCACGATCAACGTCGCTTTAATGCTAATACGGACGTATTAGCAAAGACCAAGTCCGCCCTATTAGCTGAACAGTCAGCGCGTTGGAATGCCACGCACGGGGGCCCAGGTTCGATTCCCGGCGGGGGAAGGAGATTTTCTCCCCTCAGGGACTGGGTGTTTTGTTGTCATCATCATCATTTCATGCCCATTGTCGAAGCGCAGGTCGACCAATGTGGCGTCGCACTCAATAAGACCTGCACTTGGCGGCCGAAATTCCCGTCTGGGAACTCCCGGTCACTGACGCCATACGTTCATTTGCAGTAAAGACCACCCATTCAATAGCCCCGCAACCCGTGGCGCCCTAACGCAGCAGTTCAATGTTAAGATGGCCAACACCGCTGATGTCTGCAGGTTTACATCTGCTCTCTCATTACGCTAGAGGGCGAGAGTTCGTGGTATTAAATGGCCAGACCCATTCTGAAGAAATCAAATCATCTCTTACGCAGTCTATGGGGAGAGGAACTGTTTAGTAATTACACATTTTTCAGTATCAACGAATTAGAGAAAAAGCCATTAATAAGAAGAGGTAGTAATGATCTTCCCGAAAGAGAATGACGGAATACACTTAGCTTTTCTGAAAGATCAGTTTCGTCATCGACGATCTTAACACCTAGTAACGGAGATGTACTGTGATTCAACAATAAATGAAGCAAGCAAATACAAATTAACAGTGATTCGTTCAGAGAAAGGATACGGATAAAAATACGTTTAGATGCACATGTTAACACTTTTACCAAATACGCCTGTCATCAGGCTTTCGTTCAATACGACCATTACTTTGACTCCTTTCAGAACCAAGACCCCACGAGGCGCTAATTTTTCTCGTAAATTCTTTCAAGATTTTAAACATGGCTGCAGCAGCAACTGTTAAAATTCTTCACAATAAAGGATGGCAGCCAAAAACAGTTGCAGGATAGAATTTTTTTATTAAAATTCTTGACCAAGGTTTCGGTATATATAAATATACCTTCATCAGAAGTACATTTCTAAAATTACATCATGCACTGGAGAATAATGAAACAATTATGCCAAAAGGCGTCGTCAGTAATTAAAATATCATCTCCATTTGTACGACATGTGTAATGGGTACAGGATCAAAGCGAACAGTTTAACAATGTTACTTCGCCTATGAACTGTTGAGACACGAGTGTGAAGGCACTAAGGTAGATTGTTTCAGCGAAACAATCTACCTTAGTGCCTTCACACTCGTGTCTCAACAGTTCATAGGCGAAGTAACATTGTTAAACTGTTCGCTTTGATCCTGTACCCATTACACATGTCGTACAAATGGAGATGATATTTTAATTACTGACGACGCCTTTTGGCATAATTGTTTCATTATTCTCCAGTGCATGATGTAATTTTAGAAATGTACTTCTGATGAAGGTATATTTATATATACCGAAACCTTGGTCAAGAATTTTAATAAAAAAATTCTATCCTGCAACTGTTTTTGGCTGCCATCCTTTATTGTGACGTAAATTCTTTGTTATACTTGAAATCGAATTGTGTCCACTTAAAAGGTCGGAGCCTTTGTACAATTAGTACCTACTTTACTACTTCGTCGCACGTTATCGAAGGAATTGCTGTCCAATAGCACATTCTGCATCTTGTTCGTTGAATATCTGTTGTGACCACACTGTTTATTCACTTTCTTTACAGTAGAAATTCTAATCCCGCTCCATGGGTATTATGTTATTCCTTACAACATGTGCACATTATAGAGTTAATTTTATCAGTTTGGAAGCAAGTTCCACCAATGTCTCCACCGCCACGGCCACTGTTTCCCCCTTTGCATCGTCCATAATTGAAATGATGTTTTTGCCATGTGCTTGAGCGCGAAACATTTTCTGCGGTCACTTTACTTGCTTATATCGCGAGGCAAACGTGCCTTTATTTATACAGGATGAGTCAGGAGGAAAGGTACATGCTTTAAGGGCTGACAGTATTAGTGATTTTGAACAAAGAACTTCATATGGACACCTGACCTATTCCGAATGGTTTCCGAGATAGAACACATTTAATGTACATTGTTATTTATTTTCTGTATTATTCAAACTTTCTCATTGTTTATAACGTACCAAGTAATGTGGAGGAAGTCGAGACGAACAGCTTCATACAGGACGCCTGTAGTATATCGAGTCAGGAAAGTAACCCAAATTGACCTGCAAAAACCACGTAAGCTACAGCACATGGACGTCCAGCGAAATTTTCAATATTCTTGCGCTCTCTTCGTGCAAACTGTTACTCCTAGATAAAAACTGAATGGGACCTTTTTGTAGAAAAGTAAATGAACTTTAATTTTGTACTGCGACAAGTTTCTGCTGGAAGGTGTGGTTTTCGAGTCATTCAAGGAGAACTTACAAAAGTGGTTAAATGTGTTCTATCTTGGAAACCGTTCGGAATAGAGCATATGTCCATGTGATGTTTTTAAGAATCACTAATACTATCATCCCTCTAAGTATGTACCTTTCCTCCCTTCTCATCCTGTACATGCGTTACGAGAGGTATTGTGCCTTCCCTCCTTTCAAATATGCACTATCTGATCAAAAGTATCCGGACACCACCAAAAACTTATGTTTTTCATATTAGGTGCATTGTGCTGCCACCTACTGCCAGGTACTCCATATCAGCGACCTCAGCAGTCATTAGACATCGTGAGAGAACAAAATGGGGGGGGCTCCGCGGAACTCACGGGCTTCGAACCTGGTCAGGTGATTTGGTGTCACTTGCGTCATACGTCTGTACGCGCGATTTCGACACTCCTAAAAATCCCTAGCTCCACTCTGTCCGATGTGATAGTGAAGTGGAAACGTGAAGGGACACGTACAGCACAAAAGCGTACAGGCCGACCTCGTCTGATGACTGACAGAGACCGCCGACAGTTGAAGAGGGTCGTAATGTGTAATAGGCAGACATCTATCCAGATCATCACACAGGAATTCCAAACTGCATCAGGATCAACTGCAAGTACTATGATAGTTAGGCGGGAGGTGAGAAAACTTGGATTTCATGGCCGAGAGGCTGCTCATAAGCCACGCATCACGGGCAGGCCGTTGTGGCCGAGCGGTTCTAGGCGCTTCAGTCCGGAACCGCGCTGCTGCTACGGTCGCAGGTTCGAAGCCTGCGTCGGGCATGGATGTGTGTGATGTCCTTAGTTTAGTTAGGTTTAAGTAGTTCTAAGTCTAGGGGACTGATGACCTCAGTGCTTAGAGCCATTTTTTGTTTTTCATGGAGGGGGGCTTAAACCTCTTGTTGTTTCGCGTGGCTCCATCACAGCACAGCCTACACTGATGTTTTAAGTATCTTCTTGCTTCACATTGGTAAAGGGCGATTCGGGGATGGCAATTGCATCTTTCAACACGATTGAGCACCTGTTCATAATGCACGGCCTGTGGCGGAGTGGTTACAAGACAATCACATACCTGTAATGGACTGGCCTGCAAAGAGTCCTCACGTGAATCTTACAGAACACCTTTGGGATGTTTTGGAACGCCGACTTCGTGCCAGGCCTCACCGACCGCCATCGATACCTCTCCTCAGTGCAGTACTCTGTGAAGAATGGGCTGCCATGCCCCTAGAAACCTTCCAGGACCTGACTGAACGTATTCCTGCGAGAGTGCAAGCTGTCATCAAGGCTAAGGGTGGGCCAACACCATATTGAATTCCAGCATTACCAATGGATGGCGCCACGAACTTTTAAGTCATTTTCAGCCCGGTGGCCGGATACTTTTGATGACGTAGTATATGCTTCCGCTTACTCTAACGCACCGACAGATGTTTCTGTTGTTAAACTATTGTCGTGACTGCGGCTGACAGTCTAGCAGACGAATTAAAGCAACAGCTTATTATATGTTCCGCTGGTTCATTCACTGCAAATTTGGAAACTACTGTTGTCTTTTCTTTCTCTGAAAATGAGTACTTACCAAATTCATACTCGTTATTTACATAATGATATGTATTACAAAAAAAGTAATTATGGAGAAGCTTCCCAACTGCTACATAAATCTGTTGGTTGTGTGAAGTACGCTCTAATTTCAGAGAAAACTTTCTATTCACTGCCAGAAAAGGAAACTTCTTCCTATGCGTTTGAAAGTAACAGAAACTAGAAGAAAAAACACCGGCAGTAACATTCCTACACCAGTACCAGAATATACACACATCAAAACAAGTTCGCGTCATCTCGGTTCCGAGAGTTCCGGAACCTGTACAGAAAATTGGAACAGAGATCAACATTAACATCATTTCCGCCCTTTTCATTGCTCATGAAAAACACACATTGCATGTTGTACCACCATACAGCGAGACCTTCAGAGGTGGTGGTCCAGATTGCTGTACACACCGGTACCTCTAATACCCAGTAGCATGTCAAAAAAATGGTTCAAATGGCTCTGAGCACTATGGGACTCAACTGCTGTGGTCATAAGTCCCCTAGAACTTAGAACTACTTAAACCTAACTAACCTAAGGACAGCACACAACACCCAGCCATCACGAGGCAGAGAAAATCCCTGACCCCGCCGGGAATCGAACCCGGGAACCCGGGCGTGGGAAGCGAGAACGCTACCGCACGACCACGAGATGCTGGCAGTAGCATGTCCTCTTGCATTGATGCATGCCTGTATTAATTGTGGCATACTGTCCACAAATTCATCAAGGCACTGTTGGTCCCGATTGTCCCACTCCTCAACGGCGATTCGGCGTGGATCCCTCAGAGTGTTTGGTGGGCACGTCGTCCATAAACAACCCTTCTCATCCATCCCAGGCATGCTCGATAGGGTTCAAGTCTGGAGAACATGCTGGCCATGCTAGTCGAGCTATGTCGTTTTCCTGAAGGAGTCATTCACAAGATGTGCACGATGGGGGCACGTATTGTTGTCCTTGAAGACGAATGCCTCGCCAATATGCTGCCGATGTGGTTGCACTATCGGTCGGAGGATGGCATTCACGTATTGTACAGCCATTACGGCGCCTTCCATTACCACCAGCGAAGTACGTCGGCCCCACATAACGCCATCCGAAAACAGCAGGGAACCTCCACCTTGCTGCACTCGCTGTCCAGTGTGTCTAAGGCTTTCAGCCCGACCGGGTTGCCTCCAAGCATGTCTCCGACGATCGTCCGGTTGAAGGTATATGCGACACTCATCTATGAAGAGAACGTGATGCCAATCCTGAGCGGTCCATTCGCCGTGTTGTTGGGCCCATCTGTACCGCTCTGCATGGTGTCGTGGTTGCATAGATGGACCTTGCTGTGGACGTCGGGATTGAAGTTGCACACCATGCTTCCTATTTCGCACAGTTTGAGTCGTAACACGAGGTCCTGTGACAGCACGAAAAGCATTATTCAACATGGTGGCGTTGCTGTCAGGATTCCTCCGAGACAATCCGTAGGTAGCGGTCATCCACTGCAGTTATAGCCCTTGGGCGGCCTGAGCGAGGCATGTCATTGACAGTTCCTGTCTCTCTGTGTCTCCTCCTTGTCCGAACTACATCGCTTTGGTTCACTCCGACACGCCTGGACACTTCCCTTGTTGAAAGCCCTTCCTGGCACAAAGTAACAATGCGGACACGATCAAACCGCGGTATTGACCGTCTAGGCATGGTTGAGCTACAGACAACACGAGCCCTGTACCTCTTTCCTGGTGGAATGATTGGAACTAATCGGCTGTCGGACACCCATCCGTCTAATAGGCGCTGCTCATGCATGGTTTTTTACATCTTTGGGTGGGTTTAGTGACATCTCTGAACAGTCAAAGCGACTGTGTCTGTGATACAATATCCACAGTCAACGTCTATCTTCAGGAGTTCTGGGAGCTGGGGTGATGTATTTCGTCTGCAAATGTATTTTAATTGAAAATGTTCTTGTATGGAAAAGAAGTTTTCTAAGATAACTGGCTTGTAAATTTTCCTTTGTACTTTTGTAGACGGCTGAGACTATGTTACCTTTTAATTCTTTTTCACATGTGTCAGTCTTTTCTACGTTTTTTATTTGAGTTGTAGTTTGTTTTATCAGATAATCATTTTCGTGCTTCAGGCTTAATCAGTACATTATTGACAATGACATCTCAATCCTGAGAGAGCGCTCTCATATGTACGTGACATGGAGTACTACAGAATATATTTCTATTAAATTATAAGAAAAGTCCCCGAATCTTTCAGAAACGCGAAGATGAATAATAAAAATTTTTGCAGCTAGCGGGACGCGAATCACAGTTTTCGAATTCGGAACTCCACGTCTACACCCACTACATGTACGAATTACGACTTGGTTCTGTATCACAGAACACTTGAAATCTTTAAATGCCAGTAACTCATTACCTGGCGTTTAACTGCAATAATCTGTACCTTTTCGAGAGATCCTCAATGTGTTAAGTGTTTTGGAGGAGCATATATTCGTATGACGCAATTTAAGACAGAACAAACCATATACGTGCTTGGCGAAATACTGTATAATATGACGTCTCCCCGCTCCTTCAGACAAAGTACGAGGGCTATTCGGAAAGTATGGTCCGATCGGTCACGAAATGGAAACCACAGAGAAAATCAAAAATGGTTTATTTACAACAGTTAGCGGCACCTACTAGCTACCCACCTACATAGTCGCTTCTCCGACATAGACATTTGTAATAGTGTTGTATCAACTTTCAAAAATCACGTAATAGAAGGCAGCCGCCTATGCTTTCCTCCAAATCTCTACGCTGGTCCACAGCTCGTAGTCTATGCCAATATGATGATGTCATAGCCAGGATTCACGTGAGCAGAGATGAAACTCAAGGGGAGCTAGTTACGGGCTGTATTGTGAGTGATCAAACACCTACTATCGAAAACGCTGCGGGAGCATCTTCATTGACCCTGCAGAGTGCGGCCGAGAATTGTCATGAAGAAGGAAATTCATGACAGTTACGTTATATGGGCTGCATGACATCAGGCGAAATCACTCACCAGGACACTCTTATTTTCGAGGCATCCTTCTCGTTCACTGTGCCCACTGAAGTGAAAAAAGTGACGTGGCGCGATCGACGGGCATGTCAGAGATACTCTTCAACACATCTACGCAAAGCGTCATCCGATTTTCACTGTGTTTTCCATTTCGCTCCCGATCGGACCTTACTTTCCCAATAGTCCTCGTATATTTCTGAATGAAGCAGCGCCACAGCACCTCTTGTAACGTATATGTAAATCAAGGCCCGTCTAGGTAACAACGGGAGCTACTTTAAAATGAAACTGGTTCCACTACCCCCGGAACTACAGTCTGCATTGTCAATTTATACCCAAAAAAATTAAGATTATGCAGAGGCCGTGATCTAATTAATACCTATCTGGGTTCAGGCGCAGTCAATACTGAGATGAAGCAGATCGAGTACACGCTATCTGTCTAATTTTTTACAATGTCGTGCTGTTTATCGCGGTATGCTTTAATAATGTCATGGACTCCCAAACTTTTGAGTCACTGGTATATTGGCAGTCATCTATGTTTAGGTGGTCAGCTTCATGCGTAGAAATTGTCAACACAGCACAGAAAAATCCACGAAAAAAAACCTGTTCATCACTTTTAAGTGATTCTTGTTAACTATGTAGAGAATAAAGTAGTGCTGGACCTATTTTCATACAGACTAAATCACGTATAGCAATAAATCCGCCCGGCACTTGGCACGATGAAAGCTATGAAATGCACACAGAAAGTTTGATAGAAGCTGATACATCTGCAAAAAACAAAGACGCGCTTCCCAGTACGAAGAAAAATAGAGTATTCAACGCTCGTGGCTTAACCTGTTTGCCGACTGATTAACAGTTTAAAGAAGCATAACAAAGCAGCCTTCCACGTGCAGGTACAAGTCATCACCTCAAATAGGTATCCTGACGAAACTTCAAACGCTGTCTGCCTTGCGTCAGCTCGCCATAAACGTTTTTATCAACGGAGGAGATGTTCCTTGTTGATGCTGAACATGGGGCGACGTGCCATTTCGCCAAACAACTTTTTGAGACTTTCTGTACAGCTGTCTGTCAAAGTCTTGCAGAGCTGATGAGGCGGTTGTTTATGTTCAAATATGGGCCGGCGTTTCAAAGCAATACATATTTCAGCATAACGTTCGTTCGAAAATAATGTTTGTAGTTTTGAAATCATAGCAAAATTTGTGTCACCCTAACGCTTACTAAAAGTTGAAGCTTATTTTGCAAGGATTTTGCGACCCGTTAGGACATTAAATCAGATTATGTACGTAAGTACCATGAAGCAATGTTGCCAATCCCAGTAACGATCGATTCTCAACCTGAGCGTGGTTTTTATACACTTTTAAATATCTACTTAGTCACGCACAGAGCCAATTTAATATACTCTGTTTCAGAAGAGAGCCTTTGTGATTCACCCACTACCGTGGCAATCATCAAAGACAGGGAGACGCCACATTACACCAGCCACAACTGGAAACAGCTATCAGGTACAGAAATGCGAGAAAAACGGAAGAAAATAGTAACTGTATTTATTTTATTCGCTGTTGATGGATTACAATGCATTGTCTATACCATAGTAATCATTCTCTTAACTTTGCCTCTTTCTTCAGGTTTTCCTGTGCACTAATGCTAAGAAACTTCTATTTGTGAGGGACACTGGAACCTCAGTTGTGATACATACCTTGTAAAATGCACCGGTACAGCAGTTCTCATCAACAGAACTGTCATTAAACTTAACTGGAAAAGAATGGAGAATGATAACAGCCGTGGTTTTATAGAAGGAAGATTTTTCTCAAATTACTTAGGAAAATCACGGAAAACCATATTCGGATGGCCTTGTATCCGAAAGCAGGCACCTCGCTCTGGCCGAATTTCGAACAAGCTCGTGCATGCCGGGATTTTTAATGTACATACTTGGAGCAGAAGGGTATCTCATCTCAGCACAGTGACACCACTAAGTGAGTCATGCAAGAGCGTTCGCTATTCAAGGAACTTACAGGAAATATTTTACAATTATAGCAGAAATCGTCATTACGTTCCAGTCATTTGGGTATCTACTTCGTTATGTCCATGGTATACTTCCGCGCCCCCAATTTCCTTGATAAATCATATAAAGCATATTTCGTATCATGATCTGTTAAAAAATGTTCTACGCACCTGTGCTCCTTAAAAATGGTGAACAGGAGGAAGTCGCTTCATGTCAGGTAGGAGTCATGGATAGACAGAATTATTTAGAATATCCCAAAGGAAACTGCTGCGGAGTTCAAATGATCTAGCAAAGCGTCTTGATGGTCTCGCGGTGTATTTAGGCTTTATGGGTTGACCCGACGCCAAAAAAAGTAAAATCCCTTCTCGATCGCACAAGCAGAACTTTTTTTCAAGGGCTGCTGCAACTTTTTTTTCTGTGGTCAGTGACGATCCAGCATGACGCAACCGCATCAATTATCCTTTCCATATCAATATGTTACGGGGCGCTGGTTTCACCCTAGTCACAGAAGACTCTAGGAAACTGCGAGACAGAGAACGAGTGAGCGTAATTGACACTTAGTGGGATCGGAAATCGCCGGATTCATGTTTTGGCACAATTCTCGCGCAGGCGCACGTCTTGCTCACTGCGTTGGACCCTGCCCTTCATGTAGGAGTATCGTCTTTGTTCTAACAAACGAACTTCGGAGCTGAACACGCATCTGAAACATTACTTCTTCGAACATGCCTCGTGTTGACTCGATTTCCGACTCCGTGCAGGCATCTCCAATTGTTCTTCAGAGAATAGTAAGAAAATAAGGCCAACGTTTCGTGAACACTACTTGCGATACAGCGTTCCAAGTTTCTAAATCTTGTACACAAACTTAACGAGGTACCTGCTAATTGCAGAAATCTACTTTTAAGGGGTGAGATTGGTGCTTTCGTAGTTAGGATTCATCGAATTCCTCATATAAAAAAGTTTCTCGCCTATAGACGTAGGCCGAGCGGTCAAAGGCGCTGCAGTCATGGACTTTCTCGAAATTGGAGAGTTCAACGCTGAAAAATAAATTACCATAAATGCGACGAACGCAAGACATATTGGTGAGCATGTGTGGTACACAATAATGAAGGCAAGATATACACAAGTTCGATATTTTTTTTTATTATGTGGGACGTTCAAAGCGCACTGGTCGAGTCCCTGCGTGAAATGGTTCGCATGGTGTTACGAGAGCACGGATGTATCACGCTAAAAGACATAGCCTTCTTTCCAGTGTCATTCCCATCTTGCTTTTACATTTATTTATCCACAGAATGCTCCTTCTATCGTCATAAACTCTTGTTTATGTCACCACAAGCTGAGGTTGGTGCAGACAAGGGAGTGTATTGTACTCCATCCGTCTACGAAACTGTGTTTTCATATCTTAATGACTTTCATGTCCCAAATATGAGATAGGAATGAAAGATCTGGTGACCGTGGAAAAACGTACTACACTTGGCATAATGCCAGATGCATGTCCGCGAATCCTCGCGAGGACTATACTGACTGCTCCATCTCCCCTTTTTGGAAGGAAATGCTCTTCACTGCGCGTAAGCACAAAGATAACAGAAGTATGATCCGAAATTCCTCTAATCTTCATGATGGAGCATGCTTACGCGACTATTGTGTTAAGTCTCCATTCGCCACTCGCCTTAGCGAGATTGGTCAACTGTGGCAGCATCGCATGTATAAAACCAATCGAAAAATTTTATTTTGTGTTATTATTACGACGTACCCACCACGTCCTACGATGCGCTACACGTAACATCTTTCACATTACAAGTCATCCGTACAAAGGATTCACAGCATGTTGTTGTTGTTGTGGTCTTCAGTCCTGAGACTGGTTTGATGCAGCTCTCCATGCTACTCTATCCTGTGCAAGCTTTTTCATCTCCCAGTACCTACTGCAACCTACATCCTTCTGAATCTGCTTAGTGTATTCATCTCTTGGTCTCCCTCTACGATTTTTACCCTCCACGCTCCCCTCCAATACTAAATTGGTGATCCCTTGATGCCTCAGAACATGTCCTACCAACCGATCCCTTCTTCTGGTCAAGTTGTGCCACAAACTTCTCTTCTCCCCAATCCTATTCAATACTTCCTCATTAGTTATGTGATCTACCCATCTAATCTTCAGCATTCTTCTGTAGCACCACATTTCGAAAGATTCTATTCTCTTCTTGTCCAAACTATTTATCGTCCATGTTTCACTTCCATACATGGCTACACTCCATACGAATACTTTAAGAAATGACTTCCTGACACTTAAATCAATACTGGATGTTAACAAATTTCTCTTCTTCAGAAACGCTTTCCTTGCCATTGCCAGCCTACATTTTATATCCTCTCTACTTCGACCATCATCAGTTATTTTGCTCCCCAAATAGCAAAACTCCTTTACTACTTTAAGTGCCTCATTTCCTAATCTAATTCCCTCAGCATCACCTGACTTAATTAGACTACATTCCATTATCCTTGTTTTGCTTTTGTTGATGTTCATCTTATATCCTCCTTTCAAGACACTGTCCATTCCATTCAACTGCTCTTCCAAGTCCTTTGCTGTCTCTGACAGAATTACAATGTCATAGGCGAACCTCAAAGTTTTTATTTCTACTCCATGAATTTTAATACCTACTCCGAATTTTTCTTTTGTTTCCTTTACTGCTTGTTCAATATACAGATTGAACAACATCGGGGAGAGGCTACAACCCTGTCTTACTCCCTTCCCAACCACTGCTTCCCTTTCATGTCCCTCGACTCTTATAACTGCCATCTGGTTTCTGTACAAATTGTAAATAGCCTTTCGCTCCCTGTATTTTACCCCTGCCACCTTTAGAATTTGAAAGAGAGTATTCCAGTCAACATTGTCAAAAGCTTGCTCTAAGTCTACAAATGCTAGAAACGTAGGTTTGCCTTTCCTTAATCTTTCTTCTAAGATAAGTCGTAAGGTCAGTATTGCCTCACGTGTTCCCGTGTTTCTACGGAATCCAAACTGATCTTCCCCGAGGTTGGCTTCTACTAGTTTTTCCATTCGTCTGTAAAGAATTCGTGTTAGTATTTTGCAGCTGTGACTTATTAAGCTGATAGTTCGGTAATTTTCACATCTGTTAACACCTGCTTTCTTTGGGATTGGAATTATTATATTCTTCTTGAAGTCTGTGGGTATTTCGCCTGTTTCATACATCTTGCTCACCAGATGGTAGAGTTTTGTCAGGACTGGCTCTCCCACGGCCGTCAGTAGTTCCAATGGAATATTGTCTACTCCGGGGGCCTTGTTTCGACTCAGGTCTTTCAGTGCTCTGTCAAACTCTTCACGCAGTATCATATCTCCCATTTCATCTTCATCTACATTCTCTTCCATTTCCATAATATTGTCCTCAAGTACATCGCCCTTGTATAGACCCTCTATATACTCCTTCCACCTTTCCGCTTTCCCTTCTTTGCTTAGAACTGGATTTCCATCTGAGCTCTTGATATTCATACAAGTCGTTCTCTTATCTCCAAAGGTCTCTTTAATTTTCCTGTAGGCGGTATCTATCTTACCCCTAGTGAGATAGGCCTCTACATCCTTACATTTGTCCTCTAGCCATCCCTGCTTAGCCATTTTGCACTTCCTGTCGATCTCATTTTTGAGACATTTGTATTCCTTTTTGCCTGTTTCACTTACTGCATTTTTATATTTTCTCCTTTCATCAATTAAATTCAATATTTCTTCTGTTACCCAAGGATTTCTACTAGCCCTCGTCTTTTTACCTACTTGATCCACTGCTGCCTTCACTACTTCATCCCTCAAAGTTACCCATTCTTCTTCTACTGTATTTATTTCCCCCATTCCTGTCAATTGCTCCCTTATGCTCTCCCTGAATCTCTGTACAACCTCTGGTTCTTTTAGTTTATCCAGGTCCCATCTCCTTAAATTGAGCTTGAGCATGAGTTTCTTTATTTCCTACAAGATGGCACTAGTGGTTCTGCGCCTCGATCCGTCTAACTAGGTGTTCCACGTAGACAGGAAACAGCTTCATAACAACACCTACATTTGCTCCCGGCAAGAAGTCACGCGGTGTGCAGTGGAGATTGCATGGAGTACCAGTCCACTGCTCACGCCTTGCTTTAGGACGTTCAAACTGCACGGTTGGCCGTGGGGCATGGTAGGAATTAGTAAGCGCATGCGCAAGCGTCTTGTTGTCGCCATTTGCACGTGAAAATGTCACGGTACTCTTGTGAAGGTCTACTATGCGAGCAATAACAGCCCAGCTAAGCTCAAAGGACGTTTGCGACCGAGTTAAAGCTGTAGACAACCGATCCAAGTGTGATAACAATCAAGAATTTAATTCGCAAGTTTGAGAGAACGAGTAGTGTTTGTGAGGACAGTGTTGGTAATATCGATCGTCCAAAAAGGTTGAAAACGCCTGAAAACATCGGGAAGACACACGCTGTGTTTCAAACCAGAGCCAGCAAACCGATCAGACGAGATGCACAACAGATAGGAATCAACCAGGAGACACTGCGACAGATTGTTGTTGAAGACCTGCATCTCTTCCCATACAAAATGCAAACCCACCAGCCATTAAGCCACAGGGCCAGGGAACAGCGGTAGCATTTCGCCAAGACTATTCTCCACAGAACTGACGAACGGGACTTTGATGTTAATATGAATTGGTTTAGCAACGAAGCCCACTTTCATTTGGATGGGTTTGTCAATTAGCAAAATAGGCGCATTTGGGGGACTGAGAATATGCATTTCGCGGCCGAGAAATCTCTTCACCCTCAACGGGTGACTGTGTGGTGTGTAATGTACAATCACGGGATAATCGGTGCGATATTCCTTAATGGCACGGTGACCAAAAAGTACGTGAAGATTTTAGAAGATGATTTCATCTCCATTATCCACAGTGACCCTGATTTCGACAATATGTGGTTCATCCATGACGGAGCTCGACCCTGTCAAGCAGGAGAGTGTTTGATGACCTGGAGGAGCACTTTGGGGATCGCATTCTCGCTCTGGGGTACCCAGAGGCCACTGGCATGGGCCTCGACTGGCCGCCATATTCTCCGGATCTGAACGTATGCTATCCTTTTTATGGGGCTATATTAAGGACAAGGTGTACAGCAATAACCCCAAAACAACTGCTGAGCTGAAAACAGTCACCCAGGACGTCACCGACAGCATCGATGTTCCGAGGGTCATGCAGAATTTCGCTATTCGTCTGCGCCACATCATCGCCAATGATGGCAGGCATATCGAACACGTCATAACCTAAATCTGAAGATCTGTAGTGACGTTTACATGTTGAATAAAGAGTGTGCACGCCGTAGTTTGCAACTAATTTACGTTTTTTATATAGTTCAACAACTGTCATTCTGTATAAACAATTACATATTAATATTTTCCTGAAAATATTTTGTTTTGAAGTTTACCCCCTACAACGAATATAAAATAGGAGTTAGATATTCGACATTAAAAGACTCTTCGTTTTTTGGCGGTTCCCATCCCAGATGCGCGCGTACAATGCTGTTCAGAATATTTAACCTCATTTAAACGCAATCACAATGATTTTCTACATTTGATAATAGATTAAACACGAATTCGCTGTTAACCGCCCGAGACAAAGCAGTTGCTTAAACAGTGGATGACAAAGAAAGTAAAAACCGTTCAGTTTACAGGAAAAGTCATTGTCACCATTTTCCGGGATTCTTATGATGCATTTACAGTGTACCTCCACAAGGGCAAGCACATAAAAAGGGAGTGTTACATTTCACTATTGGCGAAGCTGAAGGATACTATTTGGGTTGAGCGTCTAGATGTTGCAAAGCAGAAAGATCTCTTCCAGCAGCATAATGCGTCCTAACAGAATTCTTTAATCATTGCTGGAAAACTGCATGCCTTTCGTTTTCACACCCACACTATTCGCTAGATTTGTCTACCAATGACTACTTTTTGTTCCCAAGACTAAAGAAATGGTTGGGTGGACAATGATTCGCATCAAATAATGATGCTGAAGCTGAGACAGACACTTAATTGTGCACAACTGGAAAAAAATATTCTCATGAAGGCATTAAAAAACTGGAAAGTTGTTAAGAATAAATACACTAATTTACAAAGTGGTGATGCTGAAAAAAACAGCATTACCCTTTCATTGTGATTGTTATGCTGTGTGTGAATGCCGTTTACAATGATCTTTGATTCCTCTTAGAAAACCAGTTATCTGATATTTAAGGGAACTTCTTTACATGATGCGCATTTATTTTGTTTTAGCGTCTTGCATTGCAATTTATAAATCATATCAGTGACACAATGTCACCCCTGTTAAATATTTTTTACTAAGAATCGTAAATGCAAGAACTTTATTCATGAATGCATCGAACGATAGTTTTTCAATGAGTTAATTCCGAAACAGTAAGTAGTGAAACTATGAATGATTACTTTCTTACCGCCGGTAGGTGTGGCCCAGCGATTCTAGGCGCTTCAGTCTGGAACCGCGCGACCGCTACGGTCGCAGGTTCGAATCCTGCCTCGGGCATGGATGTGTGTGATGTCCTTAGGTTAGTTGGGTTTAAGTAGTTCTAAGTTCTAGGGGACTGATGACCTTAGAAGTTAAGTCCCATAGTGCTCAGAGCTATTTGAACCATTTGAACTTTCTTATCAGTTCATCTTTATCTCGGTGATGTCCTTAGAGTGCGTGTTGGGAAAATTCTAGAAATCACTGTTCAACCTCAAAACAGACCGCTTGTAACTCTCTCATGCGGTTTATCGTTAAGGACTGTTCGGTCGCGTCCTGAAGGAAAAGGAAAAACAGTGTAATGGTTTGTTACAGTTGTAACCCACCACTATACTTCATACTGAAGACTCTTCCTGTTATGCTCATCGAACAGTATTATAAATCGTTCAAAGAATGTCTATGTTCTTATCGCGAATGTATGTTGGATCAGCTTAGAGAACCGGTAACTGGAATAGATTTTAAAACATTTCTGATGTCTCCACGTTCATTTTGAAAACAGGCCGGCTGGTGTGGCCGTGCGGTTCTAGGCGCTTCAGTCTGGAAACGCGTGACCGCTATGGTCGCAGGTTCGAATCCTGCCTCGGGCATGGATGTGTGTGATGTCCTTAGGTTAGTTAGGTTTAAGTAGTTCTAAGTTCTAGGGGACTGATGACCATAGATGTTAAGTCCCATAGTGCTCAGAGCCATTTGAACTATTTTTTGAATAAAGACTTGGGTACAAGATGCAGGAAGACTTGCAAATGACCACTGGTTGATGTGGAGGCTGGCACACGTTCTTGAACATAAATGTAGTATAGTATAGTCCATGAAAATCTACATCTACATATCTATGCCGTAAGCCACCTTTCGGCGTGGCGAGGGGTACTTCGGTTATCACTGTCATTTCCCTCCTTACGTTTCCCATTCGCGAACGGTGCTTGGGAAGATTGGCTGTAGGTGTATGTCTGTATGAGCTCGAATGCCTCTCGCTGTCCCGTCACATTCGTTTTCCACTAGGATTTAATAAGCATCTCCTTAACGTCCTCGCGTTTACTAAACGAAACGCACCTTGCTCCCCTGGAACCTTCTATAAGCACTCTATTAATCCCACCTTGTCCCAGACTGAAGAAGAAACACTCGTGTACATTTCGTTAGTCCACTGGGCAACAGTGTAGGACTGTATCGAAAGCGTACCAGAATTCAAGGAACACGGTATCGATCTGGGCGCTGTTATCTATTGTTTTTGGATCTCATGGACGAACACAGCGAGTTGAGTTTCACAAGATTGTTATTTCCGAATTACATGTTCATTACAACAGAGTACATTTCCGGTCTCCAAAGGTACAATAATAGAATACGAAAGTTGTTCATATGTTTACAGCAAACTGACGTCAGCGATATAGCCTTATAGTCATGCCCATGTGTTCGACGAACCTTTTTGGAAACGAGAATGACTTGCGTCTTTTTCCAGTCGCCAGGAACGCTTCGTTGCGCCAGCGACTTGATTTATAGAAGAAAAGTCCTAAAATCATTGTATTACACAATCTCCATGCAATAGTTTAAGTAATCTCACGTGTGAAATATGTAGGTTTATCAATAAGGAAGACCTTTTTTATCTGGAACAGTACATTAATCCAGTTGACAATTTATTTGGATATACCATGCAACCAGTCTTTTTTTATATGATTTATTTTCTGTATCATTAACTAATTTTCAAGCACCGCAGCCTGATTATCTGGACCATGTGCAACTACACGCTGTGGTTGTTGTGGTGGCGACAATAATGGAAATTTAGTTACCGGTTAGCGAAAAAACGAAAAGATAAATAAATTTTCAATTTAAATCGTAGTTGCAGTTCGCCATCCACAATGGATAAAGTGAATTAATGTAGTTGTAAAGACGACAGATGTCAAACAAATTCACGGGAAGAATAACTACGAAGTTCACACACGACAGTCACTGTTTGTCAATCAGGACCCTGACGAAGTTGGAGATGGGGAAAATTGAAAGAGAAGTGGTACGACTCGTTACGAACTTGCTGCGCCAGAGCGAAAGCATCACAAAAATGCTCAGCTACCTGCAGTGGGACACACTGAAGGTGACTCTTGTGAAGATTCCGAGAGAACAAGTCCAAGACGAGTCAATAAACATCACTTCCGCTCTAATACTTCTCGTGCAATGATAATCAAACTAAAATTATAGGAATTCGCATTTATTACAGAGGCGTTCCGCCCGTCTTTATTCCCGTGGAGCATCCACAAGTGAATTAAGAAGCGTGTCAACAATACAAGTACAGTATCTACTTCGCGCCAAGCAAATAACGGTGGCTTGGGGAGCACACGTCTACATAATAGAATGAACAAAGGCATACAGTTAGTCACTTTCTCCTGGGTTCCATTCGCGAGTGCTGTAGAAAAAGAGCTGCTAATGACAATGTGAAGTACTCTCCGTGAAGTGTTATAAAGTGCGTTATGGAAAATGTAAGGTGTATAAAGCATTAGCCAACATAGGTGATATGAAGAAAGAGTACAGTTCATTTTAAGGGTAAAATTAAATACGACGAAGTCCTGCGATAGACATACGTTCCATCCATAGAATGCTGTCCAAAAGCAAACGTTGAAACAATTTTCTCTGCAGTATTTGGACCAACAGTAACAGATTCCAAAGCATTTTGTTGACCATTAGTAACTGTAAAAGAGACGTGGGTCTGTCACTTCATATTAGGGTTTAACGTCCCGTCGACATCGAGATTATTAGAGATGGAGCACATGCTCAGAATGTTTCAAGGATGGGAAAGGAAATCGGCCGAGTCCTTTCAAAGTGACCAACTCGGAATTTGCTGGGAAGATTAAGAGAAATCACGGAAAACCTATATCTGGGTACCCGGACGCCGATTTTATGCGTGGTTCAAATGGTTCAAATGGCTCTTAGCACTATGGGACTTAACTTTTAAGGTCATCAGTCCTCTAGAACTTAGAACTACTTAAACCTAACTAACCTAAGGACGTCACACACATCCATGCCCGAGGCAGGATTCGAACCTGCGACCGTAGCGGTCGCGCGGCTGCTGACTATAGCTCCTAGAACCGCTCGGCCACCCCGGCCGGCTTGATGCGTCGTCCTCCCGAATGCGAGTCCAGTGTGCTAACCACTGCGCTGCCTCGCTCGGTACGAAACAACAACCACAGCATTGGGCGGAAGCCGGTGGCTGTGCAACAGTGATGGCGAACTCTATTTCACGCCGCTAGAATTCTCTGAGATACATGTAGAAATTTTCTTTTTATTATGCGAATGCTATAGTACACAGATCCCTGACAGTTAAAGTGAGCCTGGCGAGACTGCATCGCGCGTTTCCCACAAACAACCATGTAACGCGATTTTGTTTTTGTTTTTATAGCAGTGCTGCCACAGCGTCAAGAAACCATGGCTTTCTGCTACTGTTGTGGAAACAGTCTGTACTTTGCGTTCGGTAGCTGGTTACCGTGTAGCTAGCTGTCAGGGATGTTCTTTCACCGTACGAAGTATGGTAAGTCTTCTGAGCCAAATGTATGTAAAATACTTTCCCAGGCATTACAATTGCGACACCATGAACGTGAAGTGCAGCAAACGTCATATAGGGACGCAGTATAGCATGGATATGGAAATGATTGGCATTTCAGTGCGACCATACAACGTAGTTAAGGGTGACGCCACCTACATACTGTAACTAAGGAAAGAGTCCGTAGAGGGTTTCTCATTTATAATTAATATTTGATTTTTTTGCGAGAACATCACGTTATGATTCGTATAAGGGTAAATATCTATCAACACGTGTCGCAATTCGACAGCAGCAGCAGAGTGGCCTGTTGCAGACTGTCAAATACGAGGATGAGTCAAATGAAAACCTTAAATTTGTAATAACAAATCGGAATTTCGCGCCGTTATCCTGTAAGTTGATAAGCGTGCTACAAACAGCGTGCAGAATTGCCTGTAGGTGGCACCATAGTGCAGATGCACACATACCGTCGCAGCATCAGTATAAAGAAGGCCGCCCCACTTGCGACTTGCACCAGGGAAGAACAGCGTTCTGTTATTCGGTTTTTGCGTAGTGAAGATGTGAAACCTGTTGAAATTCATCGACGAATGAAGGTTCAGTACGGTGATGCATGTTTGTCAGAGCAGCAAGTCTACGAATGGAGTAGGAAGTTCGCAAATGGTGTGACTTCAGTGGAAGATGCTCCTCGTCCAGGTCAGGCACAACGAGTTGTGAATCCACAGAACATAACAGCAGTTGAAGCTATAGTGAAGGAAAACCGCCGAGTGACACTGAATGACATTGCAGCATGTTTACAGATTAGTCATGGGTCAGCACACCACATTGTGCATAATGTGTTCCAGTTTCCCAAAGTGTCTGCAAGATGGGTGCTACGGCAGCTGACTCCTGAAATGAGAGAACGACGTGTTGATGCTTGTGAAGAACTTCTTCGGCGCTTTGAACGAGAAGGTGATGGCTTCCTTGCAAGAATCGCTACTGGGGCCGAGACCTGGGTTCATTTCCACCAACCGCAAACGAAGAGAGCGAGCAAGGAATGGCGCCATTCCTCATCACCAAAACAAAAGTAGTTTCGAACAGAACCATCATCAGGGAAGGTTATGCTGACTCTCGTTTGGGACGAAAAGGGGGTCATTTTGGAGCATTACATGCCTAAAGGGACCACTGTCACCAGTGCATCATACACAGATCTCCAAAAAAAATCATATGCGGCCTGCAATCAAATCAAAGCGACGTGGATTGCTGTCAACAGGTATCCTTTTGCAACATGACAATGCAAGGTCCCACACTGCCCGTACAACAGTTGCAACAATCACAGACCTGCATTCTGAGTGTCTTCCTCATCCACCACACTAACCAGACCTTGCCCCAAGTGATTTTCATATGTTTGGACCACTCAAAGACGCAATGGGAGAAAAGACGTTCCGTTCTGATGAAGAGGTACGCCACGCGGTGCATCAGTGGTTGCGCGGACTACCAAAAGAATTTTTTTCTAAAGGAATTTATGCAGTTTGTAAGCGGTGGAGGACTTGAATTGAGCGTGGGGGAGGCAATGTTGAAAAGCGATACAGCTTTGAACTACTTCTGCACAATAAATAATATTTAAAAAAATATTTAAGGTTTTCATTTGACTCACCCTCGTAGATAAGGCAATACCAAATGTTACCCGCGTTGTCCTGGCCTACCTCGGTACAGAAGATGTTCGACTGTTGCCATGTTCTCCAGATTTCTCTCCTATTAAACACTTCTGGTCACTGATAGGAGAGCGACTGCCATGTCACTACTCGCCAGCCAACAGGATTGACAAACTCTGTCATAGCACTGAAGCAGCATGGATTGGCGTATACGTATCTGTCATCCGAGTTCATACTGGATTTCGCAATCCGTACACCTTCAAATCGCCTACATCTTTAATAATATATTCTTCCTACGAGTTCAAGATTTCAAGTACCTGGGTTCCATACTGGCTAATACAAGTGAAGTGATGTAGTGCATCAACGAATAATACACGCCTGTCGCATGTTGCTTAGTCTGAAACAACTGATTCAAGTTACGTCTGATATCACAGAAGAATAAGATCTAGCTGTATATGACACTAGCACAGTCAGAACTCTTATATGGTTGTGAAACCTGGGCGATATCAGCAACACCCCAAGAAGCAATCTGTGCTAAATTTGTGGTAAGGTCTTATGGGACCAAACTGCTGAGGTCGTCGGTCCCTAAGCTTACGCACTACTTAATCTAACTTAAACTAACTTACGCTATGGACAACACACCCACAAATGGCCGAGGGAGGACTCTAACCTCCGACGGAGGTAGCCGCGCGGACCGTGACAAGACGCCCTACACCGCGCGGCCAAGCAATCTGTGCCTACGAGACAAAGGTACTTCGAAAGATCTACGGACACCTCTACAATAGCACAGAAGGCAAATGGAAACGAAGAACGAAAGAAGACCTGTACCACACATTGGCTTAATATAAGGGCACGAGAGGTTACAGTGGTTTGGCCACATCCTTCGAGAATGGAGGACTCGGTATAAGTGGGATCTGTCAACTCTACCTGCTAGAAAACGCCCAAGGGGACGTCTGAGGACGCTATGGCAGGATCGAGTATTAACAATCCTTAAACAAGCCGAGCCGACGGCGGTGGAAGACGAAGCTAGAGACCAGCAACGATGAACTAGCATCTGCAGTAAATATCTTCTCTGTTGTGACTGACTGATTTCCTTTTTTTATTGTGCTTTTCGTAACGTGTTCGTTCGTAACTTTTTTACAGTGCTGTTTTTTCTCGTTTTGCAATGTGGCTATTTCTTTTTTTTCGGTTGTAAGCCTTAAACGCCCGTTAATGCAATAAATGATGGTGACAGTGATGGTAATGATTCTTCCTACTATGTGTAGACGCACAACAAACAAAACTTCATTTGTAATTCTTCTTGCTGTTGCAATTTTTAATGGTTAGCAGTGTATAAGCGAGAAGAAATGTGGCTTGTATACACAAAAAATATTTCTCGGCAGGACAATGCACCAGCCCAGAGAGTCGTGTTTTAGCAATGGGAAAACAAGGGTTTGAATTGCGAACTTTCAGAACATATTTCGCACCTTACAGCGTCCACATATTTCAATACGTAAAGAATTTTGCATCCGGAAATAGTTTGGAGTCATTGAGGAGATTATGGTAGCCGTAGATTGGTATTTGTAGACCTTTGGAATCGCACTTCAGAAGCATATCTAACAAGTAATAAAACAACGCTGGAGACATTGTGTTCACCTAAACAGGGGAGTAAGTCGTAAAGTTGGTGCATCTTGGCCTATAAATTAGTCTTCCACGCCCGGGCCGAGAAAGTTTAACATTTTCCTGTATAGCTTCAGCTACATCCATTTTTTTTTTTTTTTTTTTTTTTTGTAGCTCAGAGAATAACCTAAATTCGCTGTGCCGGACTATAGCATTTACTTTACACCACGTGCTTCCACTGCATCATTTGTTTCCATTTCTGCATGTTCCCAGTAGGTGGCAGCATCTGCTTAAAGAAAGCTGTTTATCGTAGTGACAGCGTGTCTTCGAGAAATAAAGGTAATTTCTGTTTTTTTTTTAGTAATTTTAGGCTAGAATGTGTTTTAACATGCAGTAATATACTAGTATACCCTACACTATCGAATAAGTGATTGTTACTTCATCACAACGATACAGCAATATATATTTTCGATGTTGCACCCGGCAGCGAACTATACTTCACATTCCAGTGGCATTGTTCTCAAAATTTTTAGGTGCTTAATACTCACTTTTCTGAGGACTGCCCATATTTCAGTTATTTTCTAACATAAATTCTGGTGAGTCACACTAATTTTTAACGTTTAGTACCTTATCGTCTTTTGTCCAAGAAGAATGCATTGACCACCAACAAAAACCATGTTTAGGAATGAGGAGAAAAAGAGAGTAGAAGCTCCAGACGCACTGGTGATGCTGTAGACAGCAGGGCAATCCATAGCTTGCGCAACGCACCAGCAAACGGCCGGCTCACGGCCGGCGTGCTCTACTCAATTTATCGGCCAAGAGGACCAATTGACGGAGCTGACATTCTGGTGCGTCTCCTTTCTCGGAATGTTCGTTAAGAAATTTGCTTCTAGAAATCTGCTTTCGGAAAAAAATCCTCAGGAAATTATTCAACGTATGATTCGCAATTTTAAGAAACACGTGTTTCTTAGAAAATGGCGGTAAAAGTAAATTTGTATCCACATATTTAAAAAAAAAAAAACAAAAAACAAAAAAAACAGTAGCGTGTAGTACTACACAGAAAACATGTACGAATTAGACTTCAGAACTAAGTTCGATTAAACGTTGTCCAAAGAGCGATAGAACTCACAAAACAAAATAATCCTAACACGCGGGAAACAACGATCTACATCTACGTTTGGTTATGTATTTGATACTTCACGTGTCAAGTAGAGCCGGTGCGCACTTGATGCGTTGTTCTATTTATTCCTCAGACTTAAGGAACATCACTAAACTACTCCTAAATATCACATCACTGTTTTATGTAAGGCGAGTAGCGGTTTCCAAATATTTCAGGATACAACCAAGGAGAAAAGTAAACCTACGGAACGCTGAAAACATGTCAAGTTTAGCGCGACAATCGGAAACTATAATTCCATCGAGCATGGCCCTTGTCAGCCTACCGCAAAGATGTTATGTAATATGTGAAGCGCTTTAAAGTTTCAACATAAGGCTACGGATTAACGTAAGCATGCATTTTGGTAATGGTAGATGTAAACCTGTTGGGAAGAGCACCTTGAGACTAATTATTTTAAGTTCACCGAGATGATACACTGAGGTGAACATCCAGCCTCACAGGATAATATACGTTCTTGTATCGTGTTATCTACTGTTCATAACCCCAGTTGCTATACGTTACGGTTATCAGAGATGGGCGACTGTAAAAATTATCAATCTGAATTTATCAACGAAAACGTAAAGTTGTTGTGGAAGAGTCTTTTTTTTTGGGGGGGGGGGGGGGGGGTCTTGATCTCGATTCATGGTACCTGGTCTCCGAAATAGGGAATAAATTTTTCTCTGATGGAAATTCATCGTGTAAATTCTCGAAACTCTAGCAAATTTTAAAGTGTATCAGAGATTTACCCATGTTTCCGTCACAAGCACATGAAGGCCATTATGAATAGGATGAAAGTGAACACTACGATAATGTTGCTCAAGCAAAACTACAGCCCCTAGGGCATCCATATGCTGCCTGTAATCCAGTACTCATTATTTTGTCTGTTGCAGAGGAAGCAAAGCTGTGCATGGATGTGTGTGATGTCCTTAGGTTAGTTAGGTTTAACTAGTTCTAAGTTCTAGGGGACTAATGACCTCAGCAGTTGAGTCCCATAGTGCTCAGAGCCATTTGAACCAGGAAGCAAAGGCGCAACTATAGTGAAATTCAAGTTATGTTAGTACAACAACAATCAGTTGCATGTCTAGATTCAAATGGCTCTGAGCACTATGGGACTTAACTTCTGAGGTCATCAGTCCCCTAGAACTTAGAACTACTTAAACCTAACTAACCTAAGGACGTTACACAGATCCATGCCCGAGGCAGGATTCGAACCTGCAACCGTAGCGGTCGCGCGGTTCCAGACTGTAGCACCTAGAATCGCTCGGCCGATATTTTAATGGATAGTGTTGTACAACCGAAGTGTGACCATGACACAATAAAAAAAATGTAACCCACAAGAAGATGAACAAGAAATGCTCAACATCGTTCGTGGGTTCAAGAAATAAATTTCTTCTAACACAGATTACTGTCATCCAAACAAACCTGTATTATAGTCCACATCATCACGAACGCAACAAATAAACAATCACCACAAGCACAACTAACACTGAACTGAAAATAGAGCGCCCTACAAAATGTGCTTATCTAAAGCACCAAAAGTGAGAACACACTGTCACTGACTCTGCCACCAATAATGAACATTTCACTGTCGCAAAGAAAATTAAGAAACACAAACACAAGGTACCACGTGACTTCAGTATTTCGCCGTCGTCAATACTGTAAACACTGCGGAAGATCATACCAAAAAGTTAGAGATTCGTGTTGAAAAGCAGCGGTAAAGTCCTTTCCGTAGACGCGTTGTGGCTGTCTTCTCCTGCGGCTGAGTCCCGAGAACGAAGACGGAAGACAGGAACGCTCGCACCCGCACCAGCAGAGGCAGACTTTGCACCTCCTGTCTGAACAGCCGCGAGCAGACTGCGAGGGCCACGGACACGTGAGGCGGCGGACGAGCAAGATTGCAGTTATCTCGTTAGCGCGAACGCTGCCGAAACGCGTCTGGGCGCGCCAGCGCTGCAGCAGCTGTCGCGCGCCTTGTTAATAAACTTGTTTACTTGTCGCTCAACGAGAGATTGCTTCACTGCGCGGATCACTAGCTCCACGCAATTCGGTCGTTCTTGAACTACAGCGCGCTCCTGGCGGGAGGCACGGACCCAAAAGCTGGGTGTGTTATCCCGCTTCCTTCCGACACGGCAGCCTGAAAATTTTTATAACACTGCAAGCTACACTGAGGTGATACACGTCACAGGATACCTCCTAATATTGTGTCGGACCTCATTTTGCCCGGCTTAGTGCAGCAACTCAACGTGGCACGGACTCAGGAAGTCGTTGCAAGTCGCCAGTAGAAAATTTGAGCCATGCTGCCTCTAAACCGTCTGTAATTGCGAAAGTGTTGCCGGTGCAGGATTTTGTGCACGAACTGATCTCTCGATTATGACCTATAAATGTTCGATGAGATTCATGAAGGACGATCTGGGTGGCCAAATTATTCGCTCGAGTTGTCCAGAATGTTGTGCAAATCAATCGCGAACAATTGTGGTCTTCCATCGTTGTTTGAAAACAAGAAGTCCATGGACTTGTAGCGAAATTCAAAACAATGGTTCAAATGGCTCTGAGCACTATGGAAATTAACATCTACGGTCATCAGTCCCCTAGAACTTAGAACTACTTAAACCTAACTAACCTAAGGACATCACACTCATCCATGCCCGAGGCAGGATTCGAACCTGCGACCGTAGCGGTCACGCGGTTCCAGACTGAAGCGCCTAGAACCGCACGGCCACACCGGCCGGCAGCGAAATTCAGGAAGATCTGCAGCGGATAGGCACTTACTTGGTGCAGGGAGTGGCAACTGACCCTTAACATAGACAAACGTAATGTATTGCGAATACATACAAAGAAGGATCCTTTATTGTATGATTATATGATACCGGAACAAACACTGGTAGAATTTACTTCTGTAAAATATCTGGGAGTATGCGTACGGAACGATCTGAAGTGGAATGATCATATAAAATTAATTGTTGGTAAGGCGGATGCCAGGTTGACATTCATTGGGAGAGTCCTTACAAAATATAGTCCGTCAACAAAGGAGGTGGCTTACAAAACGCTCGTTCGACCTATACTTGAGTATTGCTCATCAGTGTGGGATCCGTACCAGGTCGGGTTGACAGAGGAGATAGAGAAGATCCAAAGGAGAGCGACGCGTTTCGTCACAGGGTTATTTGGTAAGCGTGATAGTGTTACGGAGATGTTTAGCAAACTCAAGTGGCAGACTCTGCAAGAGAGGCGCTCTGCATCGCGGCGTAGCTTGCTGTCCAGGTTTCGAGAGGGTGCGTTGCTTCCCCCTACTTACAGCTCCCGAGGAGATCACGAATGTAAAATTACAGAGATTCGAGCGCGCACGGAGGCTTTCCGGCAGTCGTTCTTCCCGCGAACCATACGCGACTGGAACAGGAAAGGGAGGTAATGACAGTGACACGTAAAGTGCCCTCCGCCACACACCGATGGGTGGCTTGCGGAGTATAAATGTAGATGAAGAGCCGGCCGGTGTGGCCGTGCGGTTCTAGGCGCTACAGTCTGGAACCGCGTGACCGCTACGCTCGCAGGTTCGACTCCTGCCTCGGGCATGGGTGTGTGTGACGTTCTTAGGTTAGTTAGGTTTAAGTAGTTCTAAGTTCTAGGGGACTGATGACCACAGATGTTAAGTCCCATAGTGCTCAGAGAAATCTGAACCATTTTTTTGTAGATGTAGATTGCTGCAAATAGTCTCCAAGTAGCCGAACATAACCATTTCCAATCAATGATCGGTTGAAATGGACCAGAGGAACCAGTCCATTCCGTGTAAACACAGCCAACACAGCTTGCACAGTACCTTGTTGACAATTTGGGTCCATGGCTTCGTGGGGCAAGCGCCACACTCGAACCCTACCATCAGCTTTTGCCAACTGAAATCGGGACTCATCTGACCAGGCCACGGTTTTCCAGCCATCTAGCGTCCAACCGATATGATCAATAACCCAGGAGAGACACTGCAGAAGATGTCGTGCTGTTAGCAAAGACACGTCGGTCATCTGCTGCCATAGCCCATCCTAAAGGATTTGTTAGTCGTACGTCTTACACTGATTTCTGCGCTTATTTCAAGCAATGTTGCTTGTCTGTCAGCATTGACTGCTCTACACAAACGCCGCTGTTCTCGGTCGTCGGCCACTGCATTGTCCATGGTGAGAGGCAATGCCTGAAATTTGGTATTCTCGGCACACTCTTGACACAGTGGATCTCGGAGTATTGGATTCCTGAACGATTTCCGAAATGGAATGTCTCATGCGTATAGCTCCAACTAACATTCGGCGTTCAGAGTGTGTTAACTCCCGTCGTGTGGTCACAATCACGTCGGAAATCTTTTCATGAATCACCCGAGTACAAATGACAGCTCCGCCAATGCATTGCCCTTTTATACCTTGTGTACGCGATCTACCGCCATCTTTACATGTGCATATCGATATCACATGACTTATGTTACCTTAGTGTATTACGTTCATAAACAGATGATAAGGCCGACTACCTCTACGATCGAGTCATTGGAATCCGTCAAAATCGCAAGAAAAGTTTTAATCGTTTATTATTTACCTGATCTATCTGTGCGTAGATGTCGGACGTTAGAGTTTATGGTGGTTATATGATTAGCGGTCGAGCGTCGAAAGACAAACTTGGATGAAGCGATGGTGCGACTCCCCCTCAGACTTAATTTTTAACCTATTTTTTCATCACTGGTCGTGTTATCTAATCTGTATGACATTTGAGGCGTAACGTAATTAAAAAAACTCTCCAGCAAACTGGCACTATACATATATTTACATCACATCTTCCCGGAATCGGACAATTTGTTTCCAACAACTGAACATAAAGATATTTCCTCAACAATAGATGATACAATGTGACAGTTATTCAACTGTATAAAAAAACGTAAATTAGTTACAAACTACTGTGCGCACACACTTTATTCAACATGTAAACGTCACCACAGCGAAAGACCTGCACCAGGCGAACGGTCTACCCGACGGGAGGCCCTAGCCACACGACATTTTTTACCACAGATATTCTGATTTAGGTTATGACATGTTTGGTGTGCCTGCCATCATTGACAATGATGAGACGCAGACGATTAGCAAAATTCTGCATGACCCGCTGAAGTGTCCGAACATCGTTGATGTCGATGATCTCCTGAATGACTGTTTTCAGCTCAGCAATGGTTTTGGGAGTACTGCTGTACACCTTGTCTTTAATATAGGCCCACAAAAAAGAAGTCACATGTGTTCATATACAGAGAATATGGCGGTGAATTCAGGCCCATGCCAGTGGCCTGTAGGTACCCCAGAGTCACAATGCGGTCCCCAAACTGCTCCTCCAGGTCACCAAACACTCTCCTGCTTCGATGGGGTCGAGCTGCGTTCAAATGGCTCTGAGCACTGTGGACTTAACACCTGAGTTCATCAGTCCCCTAGACTTAGAACTATTTAAACCTAACTAACCTAAGGACATCACACATATCCATGCCCGAGGCAGGATTCGAACCTCAGCAGCTTGGTTCCGGACTGAAGCGCCTAGAACACGCTCGGTCACAACGACCGGCTCGAGCTGCGTCTTGCATGAACCACATCTTGTTGAAATCAGGATCACTTTGGATAATGGGGCTGAAATCATCTTCCCAAAATCTTCGCGTACCGTTTGGTAGTCACCGTGCCGTCAAGAGATATCGCAAAGATTACTCCGTGACTGGACATTGCACCCGTTGAGGGTGAAGACACTTCTCGATCGCGAATTGCGGATTGTCAGTCCCCCAAATGTGCCACTTTTGCTTACTGACGAACCCATCCAAATGAGGGTGCGCTTTGTCGCTAAAATAAACCATACTAATTCCCATGATGCCCCGCGGCCAACCGTGCAATTTGAACGTCCTACCGCAAACCGTTCAGAAGTTATGGCGATTTTATTTCATATAGTTCAAGAATTGACACCCTGTATCTTCCTTGCGACAAAAGAAAGACTCGTTTATCATCTTACTTCCTCAGCCAGTTCATGCGAAACTACCATCTCTACTTTTTATACTTTTAGGGAGTGAAATCTCTTTACCGATGCCGAGAGTCTTCTCTGGGAGGACTAGAAATGACGGCCAAATGTAGAAACTATTTTGGACTGTGTCGACTTTACATGACACGCATGCCTTCCTTCAAACATTTGTGAACGGGTACACAACGATTAATGTTGATAATACACTGATATCTTCTTAAACTGTAGAGTAGTCCAAAAAGAAATACGAACCTGTGACTGAAGTAAGGGATTCACATTAAAGAAGTTTTTTCGCTTGTTACATATGTTGTGCACTGTGTGATCATAATCATGTATTCATAAATACTGTGGACAGATTGTTTTGGGAAACATTTCCGGTATTTTTTTTTGTACAGCCTACATTAGCTAAAATGCAGTTCTGCAGTTGTACTTGAAGGCGATCATAGATATGTCGGTTATCGTCTAGGAAAGTAGATCTCAGAGATACTTTCACTTGTTGCCGCAATTGGTCAAGGGACTTTGTATCGGACCAAACACCGTCCCATCATGTCCTGTACATATTCTTTTGTGGGGGAGTCCGTTAGGTATGATGTTCATGTTGACCATAGGAATTGGTGAACATATTGGAAAACAGGTGGAGTAACATAGTAAATGTAAACAAGGGCCCTGTTGGAGAACAGATCTCAGTGACTTTCTACAAACGGCGACAGAATGGGTTGGGTTATATGTGTGCACCATGGACGGCTGAGGGTTTGCCTACCAAACTCATGGGGTGTACGATCATCGTAGGCTATTACTATTATCGATATGCTCGGAATTGGCCGTGGACGACACTGCATGATAAATTCACTCTGTTGATTTACGTCTTCTGGACGACTATCACTTACACCGTGGCACAATCTGCTTTCATTACGAGACACTTTGAGCGATACTGCTGTAGATTCCATTAATTTAATGCTGTACAGACAGTGCAAATATATAGATAATATTCGAACATAATCATCTTATTACCAGATCATATTCATTTTATTACCAGATCATATTTTGAAAGCTATATTCTTTACCGTTGTTCAGGTGCAGCGTATTTCTTACTTGTTACAGTAATTTCACGATGAACAAATAAAGACATTAAGTTGTCGTTTGCATGGCCCCAGTTGCCTGTAGTTGAGGAATAATTGGTGACACTTCTTACATAGTAAGTTGATTACCTGTATTTGGAAAAGAGTTACTGTATTGTATTTATTGCTTGTACAGTAATGCCTCCTTTCTGACATAGCAAAGATTCCGAATCTTATCTCTTTCCCTTGAGCAAATTAAAGCGGAGAGCGTTTTCTGGAAGCGTATCACATTTTAAGTGTCTCGCAAATGATTACGTAACGATATGACGGCAGAATTCAGCTCAGCCCACTATCTTATTTTCGCATGTTTCAGCAAACAAGAGTGACTCCACGGCTATTTCAAAGATACGCTATTAGTCTGCGAACTAATACAAGTATTGTTTTCTTTTTTGAGTGAACTTACCTTCGTCAGCATTTTATTGCATACTGCATTCAGCATTTAAAAACATATAAAATTTGTTGTTACATGAGCATCACCGCTAGAAATTTGTGTATTTTAACACAGTAAATTCTTATGTAGTTATGTTTCACATACAGTCTGTTAAGTAAAACCGGCCGGGATGGCCGAGCGGTTCTAGACGCTACAGTCTGGAACCGCTACGGTCGCAAGTTCGAATCCTGCCTCGGGCATGGATGTGTGTGCTGTCCTTAGGTTAGTCTGGTTTAAGTAGTTCTAAGTTCTAGGGGACTGTTGACCTCAGCTGTTAAGTCCCATAGTGCTCAGAGACACCATTGTGTGTGTTAAGTACAAGCGTGATTGCCATTACACACAGATGGTAACAGATATCGCCTTAGTTCTTTCACAACCCAATAGAAGGAACAATGTCTATAAAGCTATTTGGGGATGTTTCTCAAAATTGGCTTTCGGCAATTTGCACGTGTTTATCAACAATTTAAATGCACAGAAGATGTCACAGATTTATCAAAGATGTTTAATGTCGACTACCAAACGTTGGTTAATCGACAAAAATGAAGATTGGATACTACAGGAGGGCAATGATCCGAAGCACCGCAGCAGGCTTTGCAGGGACTGGAAAAAGGAGAAAGGTGTGCAGGTACTGCATTGGCCCTCGCGGTCGCCTGTCGCTAATACTATTGAAAATATATGGTCTTATATAAAAAATAAACTGCAAGGAAAACAGATCTCCACTTTGAAACAGCTGTCAACGCAATACGGAGGTCTCATCCACGTGAACAGCGGATAACTTGGTTTCCAAATTGCCTCGGAGATGCCAAGAAATTATCGACGCTTCGGGTGATTCGACGTATTATTAATTGTAATTGAATTTTTATTTCTTCATATATGATGTACGTATATCTTTTAGTTTGTTGTAAAATATATTCTTCTACTGATTATATGGTTCAAATGGCTCTGAGCACTGTGGGACGTAACATCTATGGTCATCAGTCCTCTAGAACTACTTAAACCTAACTAACCTAAGGACATCACGCAACACCCAGTCATCGCGAGGCAGAGAAAATCCCTGACCCCGCCGGGAATCGAACCCGGGAACGCGGGCGTGGGAAGCGAGAACGCTACCGCACGACCATCTACTGATTAACCCGATTACGATCTTACGTAAAAGACTGTCTATACCATAGTACCTATGTATTGTTCTGCTCACACGGCAACATGTATAGTCACGCGGCCAGGGAAATTAAATCAACAACCTATTTAGAAGCTTGTGAAATTTTGAACCGTGGCTTTCGATCTCGGAACAATGTTTCATAGGCAAGCTGATGTGATTTTCCGTTCCACTCACTTGACAAACATAGATTAATATATATATATATATATATATATATATATATATATATATATATATATAAAAACTGCGTGTTCTCTGACGTGTGACAGTGCTACTTACCAGCAGCCTGGGTAGTTGAGTGCTTCATTTGCTTCTTAGGGGAGTGTCCACTACAGGCGCGCGTGATGTTGACGTTTGACAAACAGTTTACCAAGCTAGCTTTGCCAAGTAACCGCTGCACTCAGGCTGGGTCCATGGGACTGTCGCCTCTCTGCTACCATCAACCCAAAAGGAAGTTGTCATGTAATGTAAGAGAGATCACTGCAGTACACACACGCGAAGTCCTATCAATAATTGTTACACTGAAATTTCTCGTATCTGTCCCTTCATGTATTTTATGAACTTGAGGAAAGGTATCCTCATATATTCGGTAAAGGAACTGTGGAAACTGCGGGAACCCTTCTTTTTTTCATGTACAGATTAGAGGAATTACTAGGAATTCCTTACTGAAATAAATCCTGCTGAGATAAAACCGTGGTGCTAAAGCTGACGGCATTAGCATCTTTTGTGCACATCATAAATATTTTATTTTGTTGCTATCGTTTCTCCGAAGGAAAGCGGTCCATTAAGGTATGCACGAGAACCTTTGCGGATTTCGGAAAAAGAAGAGTGCAGTACTGGCTCATGTCGCTGCGAGCTAGCCCGAGAGGCGTACTCGGGTAACTGAGTCGTTGCTCCCATGCGGCACAGAGTTTTAATCTATCACGAAACTTCTAATTTTAAATACGTAGAACTAATAATATGATAGTTAAATCGTAGTTATAGCACTGCTACTAACTTTTCAGTCTGTGATACTTAATCTCCATTAACTTTTGGGTGAAATCTAATCAGATTATTATTATTACTATTATTATAATTCCAAATTGGCCATTTCAGGGCCACGTGAAACAGCCGACTTATAACATCATACTCTTTTCCGTTTTTTTGGATTCCCAAAACGTCTCAGGTGTTCACTTCTTTCTTCTGTGTATGTTCCCTCCTCGGTTC
The DNA here is from genome assembly GCF_023864345.2 of Schistocerca serialis cubense. Classification (NCBI taxonomy): domain Eukaryota; kingdom Metazoa; phylum Arthropoda; class Insecta; order Orthoptera; family Acrididae; genus Schistocerca; species Schistocerca serialis. The sequence continues at coordinate 887,875,704 of NC_064640.1, read as the reverse complement.
TTTTGTGTGTTCTTCGGGACGTTTTGTACCTTTTCTCCGAATTCGTCTCTGTTTTCTATATCCCTGTCTACAATACCCAACTCCTGTAGATCTTTCTCAGCTTCCTTAAATCTTGAAATCTGGGTTTGTATCAAAGAAGTCGAACTTTTTGTCTCCTTGTTGTTATCCTGGCCATGAAATGCAATCCTCCGCTTTCTCATTGTAACTAATTAGAATATTTTTAAGAAAAAGATTGATTGGACGTATTGTGTGATATGGCAATTATCAGCACACACGAAACAATTCCGTCGTTCGTTTCTAAACCATTCCTGCGGGGACACAGAATGACAGCGCGGTTCTGGTTACCAAACTGTCCCACATCCGATCTTTTCAGCAGCGATTCATCCTAAGACAATACGGATTTCAGCGTCACGCGATTCTCTGCCTGCGTTAGGTACGATTAGATCTTAATTGTCGCAGATCATAAACCGTACAGAAATAAATGTATATTTGTAGAACACAAGCCACCGTACGGTTTGTGACGGAGGTAAATATTCTGTCACAATCTTTTCCCTCCATTCCTATTCCATTCACGTTGGGTACGCTGTAAGAACGATGGTCGGTATCTATCAGGGTTGACAACACGTTAGATTTACGAGGGCTATTCAGAAAGTAATGTCCGATCGGCCGAAAAATGGAAACCAATGCGCAAAATCAAACCATGCAAGATTATGCCTCCCCACGACATAATACCTGGACCACAAAAACGATCATGTTTGAGAATGTTCCTGGGTGCATTGCGTGCTTCCACCTCTCGCCATATGAGGTTTCGTAAGGCACTGAGGGAAACTGCCAACTTGGTATTTGTGGTGGTCCAGTTGTTATAGTGTGGGGAGGCACAATGTTGCATGGGCATACAAACCTCTTTATCTTTGAACACAGTACATTCGCCTGCCGGTCAACCTTATTGTGATGATGATGAGTTGGGTTGAGGGGGCGCTCGACATCACGGTCATCAGCGCCCTCACGAAGAATCAACATGAAATCTCATGGGTGGGGACGAAGGCTGTCCCCACAGGCAGAGCAGTTTATAACGTACTGAAGTCTGCTGCCCTTCCCCACCAGTTTAGGGATGAGGCCTGATAGTTCACAAAATTTCACCACTCTGTTAACACTTGTATCGGTATCTGCGAGGACGGTGGGCAGATCTCCAGCGAGACCAAGGGCTGCCCTGTTATCAGTATACAGAACACACGAAGCCACAATAAGCTGAATTGAAAGCTGCACGCCACAAACTTCACAGAAAGGTGGATCCTCCCCCCGGAGAGGAAGCTATGTGTGAAAGGGCTATGCTCAATGTGCAGTTTGGTAAGCAAAATCTCCTACCAGCGGCGAGGCTGACACGAAGTCCTCCAAGCTTTAGTGGTCGGTTTGAGCGACCGCAGTTTGTTGTCCGACACCTGCAACCATTCAGTCTCCCACTGACGCATGATGCATCTGTAAGAAAATGAGATAATGGCGTGCAACGGGATCGGACATTGATGGACAGCACCATCCCAACATGCTTCCTTGGAAGCTTTATCAGCCACGTGGTTACCCTGTATCCCAACGTGGCCAGGTACCCAGCAAAAGATCACCTGCTTGCCAAGGCGTTGGAGCCGCTGTAAGCAGTCATGCGGTCAACATTATTACGAGGCCTGTTCAGAAAGTAAGCTCCGATTGATTGCCAAATTGAAACCACAGTGAACATCAGAAATGTTTTACTTGTAACAATTAGCTACACCCTTCAGCTACTTCTCTACGGAGTCGCCGTTCTGACTTAGACTTTTGTCATAGCGTTGTACCAACTTTTCAATAGCCTCATCATAGAAGGCAGCCGCCAGTGCTTTCCGCCAATTCTCCACGCTGGCCTACACCTCGTTGTCTGTGTCCAAATGTTGTCTTCAAAGACAGCGGTTCATGTGACCAGAGATGAAACTCAGGGGGAGACAATTGCGGACTGTATTGTGGGTAATCTAACATTTCCATTTGAAAACGATGCAGGAGCATCTTCATTGCCCCTGCAGAATGCGGCTGAGAATTGTCGTGAAGACGAAACAGCACGACAGTTATGTAATGTTAGCTGCATAGCTTCAGGCGAAATTTCTCACCAGGCCCTCGTACTTGGCGGCAGACACTATTTTCTAGACATCTTTACGCACTCACTGCGAGCTCAGAAATGAGAAGAGCGACGTGATGCTAACTGGGGTTATACTAGAGACACTACCCAACACATCTGTGCAAAGCTTTATCGGATTTTCATAGTCGTTTCCATTTCGCAACCGATCGGAGCTTACTTACTGAACGCCCCTCGTATTACACTGCACTGTTTCCCCATGTGCGTCTTTTCAGGATAACAACGCGCAACGACATAGAACTGCGCAAGTGGAGGAGATGGTGGAACGAGAGGATGTCCGAATGGATGTCTTCCCCGTCAGTCCGACTTAAATCACATAGATGACGTGTGGGATGCGATGGGGAGACGGAGTGCAGCACGTCCACATTCACCAATGACCATCCAGTGGTTGTCAATCACGTTGGTGGAGGAATGAAACGCCCTCCCAAAAAACTTTTTACCAACCTTGTGGCCAGCATTGGTGCACATTGCAGAGCACGCACTGCCGCCCGTGGTCATCACACAGCCTAGTAAGAACCACATGCCGCCTTTCGTAATGCCCAGGGAACTATCATAAATCCCGATGACTTCAGTGTAATTATTATCTTTGAATAAAAATGTCATTTCTGTTCGTCTCATTACGAATTGCTTTCTTCTGCACTACACCGTAGCAGTTCTTTCTACGTCTGCTCAAATTTTCATCAAGCTTTGTTACTTGGCAGCGACACATAATGCGAAAGTTACTTTTACCTTAAGTTTTGCACACCAGTATATTTTGTGGCTGTGACTGCTTCCGATGATTGTCCTGTATTTGTGTAATCATACAAACCAATCTATGGTTGGTTGGTTGGGGTTGAAGGGGCCAAACAGCAAGGTCACCAGTCCCTTGTTTCCAATGTGGTCCATTCAGACAGGTTGACATCTCAGAAAGATAAAAGGTAAAAGGCTAAAAAACGTACAAGTGCAGTCGTGTTGTCAATGGTAAAAACAAAATGAGGGACGTCAGCAAGAGAGCAACCCCAAGGCCATGCTAGAGGCAGGAAATAGGCTCTGAGCACTATGGGACTTAACTTCTGAGGTCATCAGTCCATAGAACTTAGAACTAGTTAAACCTAACTAACCGAAGGACATCACACACATCCATGCCCGAGGCAGGATTCGAACCTGCGACCGTAGCGGTCGTGCATTTCCCAAATGTAGCGCCTAAAACCGCTCGGCCACTCCGGCCGGCAGAGGCAGGAAATATCCCACCTCTGATGCAGTAGAGGCAAGACCACCTCCTATTTAAAAGCGTTCAACTGCTAGAATGTAGAAGTGCGTATTGTAAAAGAAGACTAACCAATTCTAAAAAGTTATGAAAACAGAATAAAAGGGAAAGAATAGAGGAGCTTGGCCAGGGAGGGGAGTCACGAATCTCCAAACACAGCTGACAGTGGGAGACACCCGTAATACTTCTCTTATTATGTAAAACTTCTAACGTAAGGTTATACCCATTAATGAGTAGATTACGACAGCATTTTAAATTTTTAAATTCGCCCAATAATTGCAGCAAATACTGAAAGTCAGATTTTCGTTGCCACTGGAAGCCATTAGAAAGGCAACATGCAACTGTACTGGGTTCCGGTTCAGTAATATACTGTACAGGGTGATCCATTGGTAGTGACCGGGCCAAATACCTCACGAAACAAGCATCAACCGGAAAAACTACCAAGAACGAAAATCGTCTAGCTTGAAGGGGGAAACCAGATGGCGCTGTGGTTGGCCCGCTAGATGTCGCTGCCATAGGTCAAATGGATATCAACTGCGTTTTTTTAAATAGGAGGCCCCATTTTTTAATTACATATTCGTGTAGTACGTAAAGAAATATGAATGTTTTAGTTGGACCACTTTTTTCGTTTTGTGACAGATGGCGCTGTAATAGTCACAAACGTATAAGTACGTGGTATCACGTAACATTCCGCCAGTGCGGACGGCATTTGCTTCGTGATACATTACCCTGTTAAAATAGATCGTTTACCAATTGCGGAAAAGGTCGATATGGTGTTGGTGTATGGCTATTGTGATCAAAATGCCCAACGGGCGTGTGCTATGTATGCTGCTCGGTATCCTGGATGACATCATCCAAGTGTCCGGACCGTTCGCCGGATAGTTACGTTATTTAAGGAAACAGGAAGTATTCAGCCACATGTGAAACGTCAACCACGACCTGCAACAAATGATGATGCCCAAGTAGGTGTTTTAGCTGCTGCTGCCGCGGCTAATCCGCACATCAGTAGCAGACAAATTGCGCGAGAAACGGGAATCTTAAAACGTCGGTATTGAGAATGCTACATCAACATCTGTTGCACCTGTACCATATTTCTATGCACCAGGAATTGCATAGCGACGACTCTGAACGTCGTGTACAGTTCTGCCACTGGGCACAAGAGAAATTACGCGACGATGACAGATTTTTTGCACGCGTTCTATTTAGCGACGAAGCGTCATTCACCAACAGCGTTAACGTAAACCGGCATAATATGCACTATTGGACAACGGAAAATCCACGATGACTGCGACAAGTGGAACATCAGCGACCTTGGCGGGTTAATGTATGGTGCGGCATTATAGGAGGAAGGATAATTGGCCTCCATTTCATCGATGGCAATCTAAATGGTGCAATGTATGCTGATTTCCTACGTAATGTTCTACCGATGTTACTACAAGATGTTTCACTGCATGACAGAATGGCGATGTACTTCCAACATGATGGATGTCCGGCACATAGCTTGCGTATATTTTGCGGTTGAAGCTGTATTGAATAGCATATTTCATGACAGGTGGATTGGTCGTCGAAGCACCATACCATGGCCCGCACGCTCACCGGATCTGACGTCACCGCATTTCTTTCTGTGGGGGAAAGTCGAAGGAAACGCCTGACAACATGCGTCAGCGCATTGTCAATGCATGTGCGAACATTACGGAAGGCGAACTATTCGCTGTTGAGAGGAATGTCGTTACATGAATTGCATTAATGTGGTATTTACAGGTAATCACGTTGTAACAGCATGCGTTCTCAGAAATGATAAGTTCACAAAGGTACATGTATTACATTGGAACAACCGAAATAAAATGTTGTAACGTACCTACGGTCTGTATTTTAATTTAAAAAACATACCTGTTACCAACTGTTCGTCTAGAATTGTGAGCCATATGTTTGTGACTGTTACAGCGCCATCTATCACAAAGCGAATAAAGTGGTCCAACTAAAACATTCATATTTATTTACGTACTACACGAGTATGTAATAAAAAATGGGGATTCCTATTATAAAAAAAAGCAGTTGATGTCCGTTTGACCTATGGCAGCGCCATCTAGAGGGCCAACCACAGCGCCATCTGGTTTCCCCCTTCAAGCTAGAGGAGTTTCGTTCTTTGTAGTTTTTTCGTTTGACGCTTATTTCGTGATATATTCGGCCCGGTCACGATCAATGGACCACCTTGTATACTGTTTCACTAACTTGAGCCCACTACAGTACAGTGATTCAAGGGTCAGTTCTTTGATAAATATATGGGCTTTACGCACTGATGCGACTGATCCCTACGGCACTGAATTTGTCGAAGCTGATAGCCTTGGTCGTACACTGCGCAGACCAAGAAAAAATTGGGTGGCTTCAGCTGGATATGGCATACCAGAACAAAGTTGTCGCCTTCTTCCTCGTCATGTTAAGATCATTATCCAGACCAGAGTCGGTGTTACACGGTATTAACGTGATGTGTTCAGGGGGTATCTAATTTTTTGTCCATTTTGCTTACTAAAGAAACTCACACGTTTACGTCCAGCTGTCTTGTCGGCAGTTAAACTTATATCTATGTGCTTCAAGAGGGAAGCAGAAGTCGTCTGTCCACATCCATCTCATTACAGACGGAACATTGACACGCCTGGAGTAGGAGGCGGTACTCATCGGCGTCACCTTGTCGAAAGAACTCGGAGAAACCAGAGCGGCCGGATGGGAAGCTGATCCCCATCTCACGCCCGGCGTCCGGCGCTGCCAGCTCAGCGATTCCTCACTGGTTATCCGTACAGGACAGGGTTTCACGGCCAGTGTCGTTAGAAACGAACGACACGCGGTCGAGATTATACGACGTCGACTCAGCACGCGCCAGCAAGGACGCGCGCTGTACAATGGAACAATCGCAACGGGTAATGACGGATGATGGTCAGCGTCTGCCCGCCGAGTCAGCCAGGTAACATCTCGGTCGATCAACTGGCCATCACCTCGTTTTCCAACACTAGGACACCGATATTTTTGACCCGGTGTACACTTAAGCTTAAGACATGTTCTTACTAAATCAAACATAATCACGTAGAATTACACTACTGGCCATTAAAATTGCTACACCACGAAGATCACGTGCTACAGACGCGAAATTTAACCGACAGGAACAAGATGCTGTGATATGCAAATGGTTAGCTTTTCAGAGCATTCACACAAGGTTGGCACCGGTGGCGACTCCTACAAAGTGCTGACATGAGGAAAGTTTCCAACCGATTTCTCATACACAAACAGCAGTTGACCGGCGTTGCCTGGTGAAACGTTGTTCTGAGGCCTCGTGTTAGGAGGAGAAATGCGTACCATCACGTTTCCGACTTTGATAAAGGTCGGATTGTAGCCTATCGCGATTGCGGTTTATCGTATCGCGCCATTGCTGCTCGCGTTGGTCGAGATCCAATGACTGTTAGCAGAATCGGTACCCTAGACGCTGCATCACAGACAGGATCGTATCGCGACATTGCTGCTCGCGTTGGTCGAAATCCAATGACTGTTAGCAGAATCGGTACCCTAGACGCTGCATCACAGACAGGAGCGCCTGCGATGGTGTACTCAACGACGAACCTGGGTGCACGAATGGCAAAACGTCATTTCTTCGGATGAATTCAGGTTCTGTTTACAGCATCATGATGGTCGCATCCGGGTTTGGCGACATCGCGGTGAACGCACACTGGAAGCGTGTATTCGTCATCGCCATACTGGCGTATCACCCGGCGTGGTGGTATGGGATCCCATTGGTTACACGCCTCGGTCACCTCTTGTAGCATTGACGGCACTTTGAACAGTGGACATTACATTTCAGATTTGTTACGACGCGTGGCTCTACCCTTCATTCGATCCCTGCGAAACCCTACATTTCAGCAGAATAATGCACGACCGCATGTTGCAGGTCCAGTACGGGCCTTTCTGGACACAGAAAATGTTCGACTGATGTCCTGGCCGGCACATTCTCCAGATCTCTCACCAATTGAAAACGTCTGGTCAATGTTGGCCGAGCAACTGGCTCGTCACAATACGCCAGTCTTGATGAACAGTGGTATCGTGTTGACGCTGCATGGGCAGCTGTACCTGTACACGCCAGCCAAGTGACTCAATGCCCAGGCATTCAAGGCTGTTATTACGGCCAAAGGTGGTTGTTTTGGGTACTGATTTCGCAGGATCTATGCACTCAAGTCGCGTGAAAATGTGATCACATGTCAGTTCTAGTATAATATATTTGTCCAATGAATACCCGTTTATTATCTGCATTTCTTCTTGGTGTAGCAATTTTAATGGCCAGTAGCGTACATTTTCATTGGATTCCTGCGGAAAGCAGTAACGTTTGCCTACAATTTAATGCCCATGTGACAGCTAGGTTATCCTATATCATTCATTGGTAAAGTTCTGAAAAATCACATATCACTGAGGCACTGTGGAAAAGCAGTTTTGCCAACCGCGTTAAGCCATGTCAGAACGTTATATATCTTCCAAATACGCAGCAAAAGAAACTATATACGATACATTCATGAAATATAAAGCGATGACTTTAATATTGACGCCTGATTAGAATTTTTTTTTTTTTTTTTTTTTTTTACAAACTATTAAGTAACTGCAGTCATGTATCACTTTAATATGTTTCTATCCGATCTGTTGTGTATTTAGTTGGCTGAATGAGGTCACCAAATAACCAATAAAGCATAAAAAAATGTGATGCGATCAGGCAATGTTGTACATGTTACGAACGTTTTGATCCCTAAAAGATCAGTCCCGGTTAATAACGTTCTCATATGACAATATTTAAATGGTATCCACATCGACAATTCACTCTGCTCTACAAGACCACCACTTAAACAGTGCAATGTGTAATTAACCAGTGGTCTGGTTCATAACGTCTCTGATATTGATAATTTTTCGTACATTGATAGTAGTTGTTTGCATTAAAAATTCCAAATTAAAATTTTTGAGTTAATTTTTAAAATTTCTAAAATTATGCTATTCCTGTCATGTTTTGAAACGAAACTCAAAACTATGTGAGTTACAGACCTAAAATTTGTACCACTTTATTCAGTATCTTATAAGGTTTAAAAGCAGTAACTTGACCATATTCATAAAAATGTTGAATTTTGCCAAACGAAAATTTTTTTAAATTCTTAAAATTTCAAAATCTGATTTCTGTTTTGAGAAAGAATATATGTTATTCATACAGCATTTGTTAATATGTGTGGCAACTGATCCAGTTAGAATATATTAAAATAAATTTCATTTTACTGGTAAGCACAGCATCCAGTATGTAGCTGTAGCACTTTGGACTTACTACTAAGTTGTGATGGAAAGCATAAATGTCAAAAAAACCAAATAAGGTTGGTATTATTTTTTGGCTTCAAAAATGTTAACTGTTGAAGGGCTTTAACATACACCATAGCAACTAAAACTAAACTCCGTCCACCGAGCGAGGTGGCGCAGTGGTAAGACACTGGACTCGCATTCGGGAGGACGACGGTTCAATCCCGCGTCCAGCCATCCTGATTTAGGTTTTCCGTGATTTCCCTAAATCACTCCAGGCAAATGCCGGGATGGTTCCTCTGAAAGGGCACGGCCGACTTCCTTCCCCATCCTTCCCTAATCCGATGAGACCGATGACTACGCTGTCTGGTCTCCTTCCCCAAAACCAACCAACCACCCTAAACTCCGTCCGAACAGGCCATGAAGGCCCAGCGGCACCGACCGGCCGCCGTGTCATCCTCAGCCCACAGGCGTCACAGGATGCGGATATGGAGGGGCATGTGCAGCACACCGCTCTCCCGGCTGTATGTTCGTTTACGACACCGGAGCCGCTACTTCTCCATCAAGTAGCTCCTCAGTTTGCCTCTTAAGGGCTGAGTGCACGTCGCTTGAAAACAGCGCTCGGCAGACCGGATGGTCACCCATCCAAGTGGTAGCCCAGTCCGACAGCGCTTAACTTCGGTGATCTGCTGGGAACCGGTGTTACCACTGCGGCAAGGCCGTTGGCACAACATAACAACACATCCTCAATAACGACTATAAATAACTTACTTTAACTGTACCTTTATTTTACAAATACATTCGTATTCATTAATACTATTAATTAAACACTGGTGAAACTTACTATCAAATGTCTTGCACTGAGAAACTTTCTACTCATCTTCAACGAGATAAACGTTATGGCGATCCAGTTGCTAAGATTGTACGCTGAAGTCTTTTTTTAAATGAATAACCCACTCCTCTCAAGCAATAATGACAGGTTAGTGATATACCAACGCGTTCTTTTTCAAAATAATCTGCGAGCCTTTTCGTATCTTTTCATCTTATAGTCTATATGTTCTTTCAGTGGCAGCTGTGGGTTTTAATTTACACATACGAAATTTTTTGAAACAGTCAGCTTATCTGGTTTTCTTGGTTATGAAAAAGAAGGAGTTGGTCTACAATGATGCATAAGTAAAGGGCTTTTTTTTTCTCGTTCAACTTTTCGTACCACACAAGCCATCTGCCATTTGCTGTCGTAAGCGCAAGCAATAAACCCCGTAATCTGGTCAAGAGCGTGTCATCTTCATCCGGTCACACTTGAATTTTACGAACGTCAAAATACTTAAAACGAAAAACAAATTTTACTTTAACTTTGGCTTTGCTCCGCGTAATAAATACTTCAGAGTCCCTGTGATTGCTACAGTTTCATAAAATCTTTTGGCCTAGCTCCTTTCTTCTGCTGTATGCTGATAATTTGTCACATAGAATAAAGTGACTGCGGGGGTTTTCCTTTCAACAGACTCAAACAACTGGAAAGTAGTTAATATTTGATCATCTTGTGCTTGCACAGCTGATTAATATGAATGTTAAGAAACCACGTCAATTGTTATATTAACTGCATTTATTAAGCCAAGACCAGTTTCATTCTACATGAATACCACAGTTGAAGCAGTGGGAGAAATGTTGCGATCTCACTATTTAAAATACTTAATCGTCCAATAAAATGTTGAAAGCCACATGTTGTAATACGACAAGTAAAATGTTTCACTTCGTTGCCCGCACTTGGTACTTGTCGTTCTCCAACATACGCCTTTCAGCATTTTATTGGGTAATTAGACATTTTAATCATGACAGCGGTACGTTTCTGCCACTCTGTCACCCCAGCACATGTGCTTAATGAGTCATACACTTACGCAGTACACTGCTTCTCTTTGTCACTCCAGTTCTTTGCTAATTTTATCTCAACAATTTATCTCTTCTGAAGTGAATTACAGTGTTAACAGAAGCGAATGTTTTAGTTTTAATACATATCGGTGGCATATATTTTCTATTAACATAAACCACAGCTAAATTAAAATTTATACAGCGTGGTCAGAAACCGTCTGAGAAGCTTGTAAGAGTGTTGCAGGTCAGGCTGTGCTAAGAAATAATTGTTAAGAAAACAATTTGATATGTTGCGCCGTCTCCGACTTAACTAGCACTGAAGTTAGTCATTCAGGCGGCTGCGCGCGCAAATTCAAGCCCCCCCTCCCCTCCAGAGACGATGATGCCATACGCAATCTTCGTTTGGTTTCCTAAAACCGAACAAGAGAGCGATACACAAATAGGACATGAAACGATAGTAAGGATCCAACACGAGTCAAAGGCTGAGCATTCTCGTGTGCTATCATCAACGCTATGGCAACAACTGACACTAATTGTTTCTGGCGGGCCGCTTGAATTTCCGCGCGCAACGGCCTGATTGGCTAACTTCAATGATAATTAACTCGCAAATGACACAACATATAGATTTTTTCCTTAAAAAGTATTTATCAGCATAACCTACCCTGCAACAGCCTTGCAAGCTGTTCAAACTCTTTCTGACCAACCTGTATAAAATGAAAATTACATAAAATCCCTCACATTACTCATTTCAATTGTCTCATGGGATCAATAACTCAATTCTTAAAATGTTAAACCGAAGTATTCTTAACTATTACACATTAATTTCACTTTAGCTTTAATTTTATAGACGAGCTTGCAAACAAGGTGCAAATGTACAGTTCGCAATGCAAATTGCATCAAGTGAAATTTATTTTAGTATGTTCAAATTGGATACCATCAAGAAATTTGGCACACCGATTGTGTATGACTCACATGCACTTTTTCTTCGATACTAAAAACTTCCTGGTTTGAAATAACGAACTAAAAAATTTTGTCTGGAAATAAATTGGCATGTAAATGAATATGATCAAACAGCACATATTTTTAAAGTTTACAAGAAACTGAATCAAATAGTATAAATTCCAGATCTGTAAGTCAAATAGTTTTTGAGCTTTGGCCATTTTAAGGTTTCGAAGCGCGACAATACTCGCACAATCTTGGGAACCTTAAAAATTAATAAGTCAAAAACGGAAGGTCCTAAAATCATTAATTTTGTAGAGTTACCTTATTTTTATAGGCAGAATAAAATGTAAAAAATTTACAGAATTCTACATAACAGAGGTTCAACTTTATTTTATTTTCCTGGTAGACTTCGGCGTTAAATGACCCTGGAAACTTTAAATCTGCATGAATTCTTTCCGGTTGCGAATCTATTACCTTAATATTGTGCCACAACAACAAGTATCAATCCGCTGTACAATGTGAGTCATCTACGTCAACCCTAACATTTCATTATCGGAAAAATTATCAAGGTTTTTCACAAATGCCGCATGGGATTAGCCGAGCGGTCTAGGGCGCTGCAGTCATGGACTGTGCGGCTGGTCCCGGCGGAGGTTCGAGTCCTCCCTCGGGCATGGGTGTGTGTGTTTGTCCTTAGGATAATTTAGGTTAAGTAGTGTGTAAGCTTAGGGACTGATGACCTTAGCAGTTAAGTCCCATAAGATTTCACACACATTTGAACATTTTTCACAAATTATAGTACGCGAAGTGGACAAGTACTGTGATATTCAGTTAATACTCCGAAGTTCATCTAACGAGATAGTGAAGGAACTGTTCTTTCTTTATCTGAACAGCTGTATTTTCTCAAGGCTCTCTCAAAACCAAATAAAAGAGTAAATAAAAACAGTAAAATCTTTCGCAAAATTGTACTAAATGTGAAGCCGAAGTCTTCCAGCATAGCGCAGACCTATCAGGCTATGTTAACGATAACGTTAAGAATGGGGCGGCTGAATTCAAATGTGGACTTAGTTGTCTTGAGACAAAGTGCATAATATGATGTTGGACGATCGTCGGTTAATGGCGTATGAAATAACTAACACCATAAGCGTATCGGCAGAAAGGCCACAGTGCATTTCACGCGAACAATCAACTACGGAAACGTTTTCTTCACGATGGTGGCTGTGTTGTTCGAATTATGATCTAACATTTTTTTAAAAGAATACAACTGAAGTTGTGCACTTGTGTAACTGTATATTCCACTTGTGCCCATCACGTAGCATCTGAAATGAAACAGCAAAGTAATGGCATGAAGCAGGTAGTATTACAGCAGAAAGAGTGAATCCGATTTTATATGTCGGGAGAGTGTTTTCTGGGATGCGAAAGAGACTCTACTCTCGATTTCTTTTCAAAAGGTAAAACAACAACTTAGGAACAGTAGTCCAGTCTTCGGGACCAGATGTATGAAAAAATACGTTATATGAGATCTGGTCTGGAAAAGAGGAAAAGTCACCTGTGATCAGGACAATACACCTGCCCGCTTTAGTAGTGGCGAAACACGGATTCAAAGATCTGGAATGTCATCTACCGATTTCCACCTATTTTAAAATGAAATGAGTGGCTGGAAAACGTTTCGAGTCCTTTGAAGAGGTTATCACGTACATACATGGGTAGTTTACATCTGTTTCCCAAAAAAGTGAATTTTCGTCTTGTAAACACAATTTTTAAGTGAAAAGCTGAGAAAATTTCACCTTGCTTACTTAAATTACGTTGAAAATTAAGACCATTTACGGAGGATGATGGGAAGTGTTTGTAGTTCGCGGAGCACATCCGTGGCGCACTTTCCAACGAAAGTGCTCAAAACAAAGGATTATATATAACAACAGTGTCCTTCTCGTTGTTACTGTCCAAAAGCTTTATTCAAGTGTCGTCGGTGGCCTCGCTGACCTGTACTGGGAGTAACTCAAGAGATGTTAATGAACTGGTTGCTACGACAGCATGTGCCCGCCACCGAACAAGTTGTGTGGGTTGCCGAGAGAGCGGCTTGCAGGCGCGACCTGTAGGCTACCAGAGTGGAGTGCTATTGTTTCTCTTTCCTGGAACTTAGTAATCGCGTGGGTAGTAATTTCCGGCCTGCGAGCATGTGCGCCACGCGTCACACCAACTGGGCGCGAAGACACTTTCGTTTCACTTGTCCTCTTACGTTCAGCATTTTAAAAAATACGCTCATTTATCCCGTTTCTCTGCCAGTCCAAAGCGTTACAACTTTCTTCAGTCGTTGCATGAATTACATGAATCACTTCCATAACGGAATACTTTAAGTTAGCACAATGAATAACTATTTTAAATGTTACTTGCCCTCCTTTTCCATTTTAGTTCAGTTTATACTAGGGCCCATTTTTATTTTGGAGCTGTGGTTAAGGTACAGGACTCGCTTTCCGAAGAGCGGGATTCAAATCCTCGCTCACCTATATATCCTTAGGTTTTCTATGGTGTACTTGAACGATTCAAGGTGAATGTCTTTATGTTTTCTTTAAAATACGACAATGGCTAATTTTAACCCCCACTCTTTTTCATTTCGAGATTGTGGCCCGTCCCGAATAACCTTGTCGTCGATGGAACATAAAACACTAATCGTCCTTATTTCTTTCTGTAACTGCATTTAGTTCTCATACAGTGTTTTCGCCTTACTCGTTATATGTATTGCAGAATAGTATTTTTTTTTGAAAGTTTTCTACATGCGTGTTTAAACAAGTTCCTTTCTGCTACTCGCTATGATTTCGTTTGTATTTCACAACAAAAGCTCGCTTCTTTACTAATACCTATACTCTCTTCTCTGTCAGAGAAGTCAGACTTTGGAGTTTGGTTCAGTTCTTTGATAAATGATACATTTAAGTTAGCCATGACTTCAGTGTTGTTACGTATATGAAAACATTTGCTCGGAATATTTGCGATGTTGAAAATTACGCTATGGACTCAGTTTTGAATCAAAATCTCCGATTATCGCCAATAGTAATCTTTATGCTGGACTACATACGCTCACCTGATGGAATCAAACCTTCAAACTTCCATGCCCCTTCTAATTACCTTCCAGTTTTCTTGCTGTTGTCCATACGTGACGAGGGAAGAGAAAAGGGTGCATTAAACAATGTTATCTGCTCCTGTGGAAAGGATTAATCAAGATTTTCTGTTTCAAAAGTTTTCTGTTATATTTTTTTATGTTAATTCTCTGGTGCAAGTTTGTCCTCTTTAGATTTCGTATCATTCATAAACATAGAGCTGAAAGTGTAAGTCTTTTCTGAACATAGTATGTTCGGAGTATAAAGGAACAATGAAGGTTTTACATTTGCAGCTATAATCCGTAAATCAATGTAGACTGCATGACAGAGGTTACTTCATATCAATATTAGGCGCTCTCTGACCTATTCCATTCGTGTATGGTGCGAGAGAATAATGATTGTATCCCTCGGTGTGCGCCCTAATTTTTGCTGTCTTATTCTTCTGAGCGCTGCACAAAATACGAATGGAGGAAGAATTATTGGTGCACTGCCTATTGCGAAAATCGCTTCTCTAAACATGCCAAACACAGTTTTGTGAGAACAATACAGCTTTTATTCCAAAGATTTACGTCGTATTTCCCTGACCATATACGCTACACATCCGTATGTGCTGTACGACCTGGAGCGATTCTAGCACAGTTTCTCTCAATTCCTTCTAAACCTGCTTTCAGATGGGGACACTATGTACACAACATAAAACATAAAAACTGTCCCCGATAATATTTACAACAGATAGTACAACTCTTTTCGGATAGTTACGGTTTTTATACGCTTCAGAGCCAATTTCGCGCCATCTTACCAGAAAGTTTTGCATTTCAGATTTTTCTGGACATCTTGTCAAAACGCTTATGGTCTTTAGCTCTTGTGCAAACAGTTCGGCATGACACTCGACAATGAACACGCGTTATTTTATTGTGAGCTCCAATTTGTGTTGCATTCAACTGTTCACTAAACGCGTCTCCTCCTCTAACTCACTCAAACGCAATGAAACAAGGAAGCATACGAATGGTTTTATTCATTTATTCGTTTGCAGTTTAAAAATACAGGTATATAACGTTAGCATATGTATATTACAAGAACACAGAAAGACAAAATTACACGTAAAATTAACTAAATGTCAATCAATATCAAAGTTCCTATTCAAATGGGGGGGGGGGGGGAGGGAGGGAGGGGGGTGCCCCAGGGATCAGTACTGGGATCACACCTGTTCCTTATTTATATAAATGATATGCTCTCTAGTATTACTGGTAACTCTAAAATAATTCTGTTTGCTGACGACACTAGCTTGGTAGTAAAGGCTGTTGTGTGCTACATTGGCACTGTCTCAAATAGAGCAGTTCATGACATAAGTACATGGCTTGTAGAAAATCTTGTAGAAAATATACTAACGCTAAATCATATTAAGACTTAGTTTTCACAGTTTCTAACACAGAATTCAACAAAACCCGACGTTTTAATTTCACAGATTGGGCATATGACTAGTGAAACTAAACAGTTGAAATTTCTACGTGTTCAGATAGATGGTAAACTGTCGTGGAAAGCCCATGTTCAGGATCTTGTTCAAAGACTTAATGCTGCTATTTTTACTATTCGAACGGTATCTGAAGTAAATGATCGCTCGACACGAAAATCAGTCTATTTTGCTTATTTTTATTTGCTTATGTCGTACAGTATTATATTTTGGGGTAACTCTTCCAGTTCTAAACGGGTATTTTTGGCTCAGAAACGGGCAGTTCGGGCAATAAGTGGTGTGTATATAGATGCAGGGTGTTACAAAAAGGTACGGCCAAACTTTCAGGAAACATTCCTCACACACAAAGAAAGAAAATGTTATGTGGACATGTGTCCGGAAACGCTTACTTTCCATGTTAGAGCTCATTTTATTACTTCTCTTCAAATCACATTAATCATGGATTGGAAACACACAGCAACAGAACGTACCAGCGTGACTTCAAACATTTTGTTACAGGAAATGTTCAAAATGTCCTCCGTTAGCGAGGATACATGCATCCACCCTCCGTCGCATGGAATCCCTGATGCGCTGATGCAGCCCTGGAGAATGGCGTATTGTATCACAGCCGTCCACAATACGAGCACGACGAGCCTCTACATTTGGTACAGGGGTTGCGTAGACAAGAGCTTTCAAATGCCCCCATAAATGAAAGTCAAGAGGGTTGAGGTCAGGAGAGCGTGGAGGCCACGGAATTGGTCCGCCTCTACGAATCCATCCGTCACCGAATCTGTTGTTGAGAAGCGTACGAACACTTCGACTGAAATGTGCAGGAGCTCCATCGCGCATGAACCACATGTTGTGTCGTACTTGTAAAGGCACATGTTCTAGCAGCACAGGTAGAGTATCCCGTATGAAATCATGATAACGTGCTCCATTGAGCGTAGGTGGACGAAACTAAAATGAGCTCTAACATGGAAAGTAAGCATTTCCGGACACAAGTCCACATAACATCTTTTCTTTATTTGTGTGTGAGGAATGTTTCCTGAAAGTTTGGCCCTACCTTTTTGTAACACCCTGTATATACAGGGTGTCCCAGCTATCTTGTCCACCCGAGATATCTCTGGAACAATAACAGCTATTGGAAAACGACTTTCACCGGTATCAATGTAGGGCTGGGGCCCATGAATGTACATATTTGGAAACATTCTAAAACGAAAGCATATGTGTTTTTTAACACAAACTTATGTTTTTTTAAATGGACATCCTATATTTTTTCTTCAGCAATCCATAGCATGACAAAGCACATACACAATGGCGTTGATTGCATCGCAATATTCCCATTACATCCCGAGATATTGAGACGCGAAGTTGACGCTTGAAACACCCGACATGCGCTGCTAGCGCACGTCCTGAGGCTCAGGCGTGAACCCCATGCTGCCCGTAATCGCGATGTGATTGACAAGTAAGTGTCCATCTTGATAAGTATGGAGGTGTGATTACACATGTCAATCACATCGCGATTACGGGCAGCATGGGGTTCACGCCTGAGCCTCAGGACGTGCGCTAGCAGCGCATGTCGCGTGTTTCAAGCGTCAACTTCGCGTCTAATATCTCGGGATGTAATGGGAATATTGCGATGCAATCAACGCCATTGTGTATGTGCTTTGTCATGCTATGGATTGCTGAAGAAAAAATATAGGAGGTCCATTTAAAAAAACATAAGTTTGTGTTAAAAAACACATATGCTTTCGTTTTAGAATGTTTCCAAAAATGTATATCCATGGGCCCCAGCCCTACATTGATACCCGTGAAAGTCGTTTTCCAATAGCTGTTATTGTTCCAGAGATATTTTGAGTGGACAAGATAGCTGGGACACCCTGTATATACACTCCTGGAAATTGAAATAAGAACACCGTGAATTCATTGTCCCAGGAAGGGGAAACTTTATTGACACATTCCTGGGGTCAGATACATCACATGATCACACTGACAGAACCACAGGCACATAGACACAGGCAACAGAGCATGCACAATGTCGGCACTAGTACAGTGTATATCCACCTTTCGCAGCAATGCAGGCTGCTATTCTCCCATGGAGACGATCGTAGAGATGCTGGATGTAGTCCTGTGGAACGGCTTGCCATGCCATTTCCACCTGGCGCCTCAGTTGGACCAGCGTTCGTGCTGGACGTGCAGACCGCGTGAGACGACGCTTCATCCAGTCCCAAACATGCTCAATGGGGGACAGATCCGGAGATCTTGCTGGCCAGGGTAGTTGACTTACACCTTCTAGAGCACGTTGGGTGGCACGGGATACATGCGGGCGTGCATTGTCCTGTTGGAACAGCAAGTTCCCTTGCCGGTCTAGGAATGGTAGAACGATGGGTTCGATGACGGTTTGGATGTACCGTGCACTATTCAGTGTCCCCTCGACGATCACCAGTGGTGTACGGCAAGTGTAGGAGATCGCTCCCCACACCATGATGCCGGGTGTTGGCCCTGTGTGCCTCGGTCGTATGCAGTCCTGATTGTGGCGCTCACCTGCACGGCGCCAAACACCCATACGACCATCATTGGCACCAAGGCAGAAGCGACTCTCATCGCTGAAGACGACACGTCTCCATTCGTCCCTCCATTCACGCCTGTCGCGACACCACTGGAGGCGGGCTGCACGTTGTTGGGGCGTGAGCGGAAGACGGCCTAACGGTGTGCGGGACTGTAGCCCAGCTTCATGGAGACGGTTGCGAATGGTCCTCGCCGATACCCCAGGAGCAACAGTGTCCCTAATTTGCTGGGAAGTGGCGGTGCGGTCCCCTACGGCACTGCGTACGATCCTACGGTCTTGGCGTGCATCCGTGCGTCGCTGCGGTCCGGTCCCATGTCAACGGGCACGTGCACCTTCCGCCGACCACTGGCGACAACATCGATGTACTGTGGAGACCTCACGCCCCACGTGTTGAGCAATTCGGCGGTACGTCCACCCGGCCTCCCGCATGCCCACTATACGCCCTCGCTCAAAGTCCGTCAACTGCACATACGGTTCACGTCCACGCTGTCGCGGCATGCTACCAGTGTTAAAGGCTGCGATGGAGCTCCGTATGCCACGGCAAACTGGCTGACACTGACGGCGGCGGTGCACAAATGCTGCGCAGCTAGCGCCATTCGACGGCCAACACCGCGGTTCTTGGTGTGTCCGCTGTGCCGTGCGTGTGATCATTGCTTGTACAGCCCTCTCGCAGTGTCCGGAGCAAGTATGGTGGGTCTGACACACCGGTGTCAGTGTGTTCTTTTTTCCATTTCCAGGAGTGTATATATATATATTCTTTACTGTCGTTTCTTGTTAACAATATCAGCTTATTCCCAAGAACTAGCAGCTTTCACTCAGTTAGTACTCGGCAAAAATCCAATCTGCATTTGGATCGCACTTCCTCCACTCTTGTGCAGAAAGGTGTGCGGTATACTGCTGCATCAGTTTTCAATAAGCTACCACAGGAATTCAAAGATCTTAGCAGTAATCCACGCGCTTTCAAATCTAAACTGAAGGGTTTCCTCATGCGCCACTACTCCTATTCTGTCGAGGAATTCCTTGAAAAATTAAGCTGATTGCTGTGTTATACTGTTGATTGCGTTTACATAAACTGATGGCTTGTCTTTTTTTGGGCTCATAAACATTTTATTTCATCTGTGATTACTTTTATGTTGTAATTTCATGTACCGATACGTTCCATGACCTTAGACATTTGCTGCTCAATTTGGTTCTACGGAACTAGACGCGTAAAACAAAAAAACTTAAAATATAAGAGCTGTATCATCAGCTTTCATGAGGTCGCTCCAACTCCTCTGATAGGAATGCAAGGGGCATTCATCTCTAATACGCTTGATTGTCTGGTTCAGAGCCCCACAGTCACAAACCGGGTACTCTGTAGCACCCTACTCGTCGTCCATGCCGTGTGAGCTCTGTTCAGTTTCACCCATAATTTCCTGTCGACTTCTGTGCCAGCAGTATCATAGTTATACTTTGGGAACAACTCAGGCTCTTCACGACTTTCAATAAGTTGACAGTTCTGATCCCACAGGTCACTCACCCCGGTATTACTTGCAACTTGCTGTTCTGCTTGCCGTAATGGTGGGTTTCTTGAACAGAGTCTACTTCGTCATAGACTCCGAATAGTGCACCCAAATCACGGTTTCCAAAATTTCCTTCGATGGGCAGTTCTCCTGTTCATTAACGAGGGTCAATTCCGCGTCAGTTGATAAATATTTTCCAGGACAGTTTCATTTTTCCCACGCGGTACTTGTATGTTTAGAGGATGCAAGTCTCCGCTTGCTCTACTGCTTTCTCAAGTTTATGGAGAAAGTAACGAGTCAACAGCAGCACTGCTCAGAGTAATCAGAGTGCACAGGTCTTATAGCATTTCCTGACTGGGACATTGGTGTATACTAGGGCAGTACTGCAGCACATGCGTCTTATGTGTAGTTTTATGAATATGTCTTCTCATAATCCTCCCAAAAGATCTAACTCTTCCATTACCCTTCTCCACTTCCTGTTCGCTCCATTTCATAACGGTTCGTACCACCTGCCCTGGTTTTTAAACCATGCGGCAACCTCCAGAAGTTATCACCGACAGTGCAGTCGGATAGTTCCGGTTTATTTCACTTATTAATGGGCACTACCTTGAATTTATCCATTGTTGGAGTGTAGTGTCCCGCCGACGTTGAGATCAAGGGGCCGTGGCATATTCAAGAACCCATTCCGCCATTCGCTGGGAAAGCACTGAAACCTAACAAGCCGGCCGGAGTGGCCGTGCGGTTCTAGGCGCTACAGTCTGGAGCCGAGCGACCGCTACGGACGCAGGTTCGAATCCTGCCTCGAGCATGGATGTGTATGATGTCCTTAGGTTAGTTACGTTTAATTAGTTCTAACTTCTAGGCGACTGATGACCTCAGAAGTTAAGTCGCATAGTGCTCAGAGCCATTTGAACCATTTTGAAAACTAACACATGGTTCAGGAATATGTACCCTCTGTCGTTCGCGTATAATAACATTACACTGTATTTATTGTTGACTTGGCTAGGGATCCGAATTACCGGAACGTTACGTTTGGATGTTGTAGTGAGCTAGCAACCGTGAAAGAGAATGCAATTGTCTCTGGGCCACTGTATACTTAAGTACGGCCACATAATGTAAACATTCCCTCCTAACACCCGCGATAGAAGCCCGTTAAGCGTGATTCCCCGGCGCTTAACCAAAGAAAGAGTAGCGTCTACGTAAGAAACGATGTGGGTCAATAGTAAAGAAAACTTTCGTGCATCTGAACACCGAAAACCGATTCTCAGACGCTGCTATTCTCATTATACAAATGTAGAAATCGTGTGTTCTGTGGGAAAACAATGGCATTAAGAGATGCAATAAGCACTGTCAACAAAGTAAAACCTCACAGTGGTTATGAGTTCTGTTCGAATAGCAGCTTCTCTGCATCACAATAGATTACCATGACGTAAAGCAACTTCTAGGAATTCCACTTGTGGCAGGACAACAACGAAGAGTAGGAACACAAATTAAGTAGATTTAGTGCGCAATGCGAATTAAGGAATGTAAACCGACCGAGCTCTGGCGTCATAAGTTCTTACACTCTCGTCTCCTGTTACAAGATGTTTCGGCCTCGCTATGCTGTACAGAAATTGCAGGCACAAGCCAGCTGCATAGCATCGTAAAGAATACGAAAGGATGACTGCAGTTTCTCTACAAATGACTACTTTTTCCGTAGTCGTTATGGCTACGGTCATGAAAATATAAGACAGTGATTAATTAGTCTTGATGCAGATACAAGGAATATTGTAGGAACGCAATACTGTATCTTGTGCGGAGAAAGTCCAAATAAATTCCTTCAACAAAGAGTAATCTACATTTCCAAGCAGCTATTATGTTATACACTCCTGGAAATTGAAATAAGAACACCGTGAATTCATTGTCCCAGGAAGGGGAAACTTTATTGACACATTCCTGGGGTCAGATACATCACATGATCACACTGACAGACCCACAGGCACATAGACACAGGCAACAGAGCATGCACAATGTCGGCACTAGTACAGTGTATATCCACCTCTCGCAGCAATGCAGGCTGCTATTCTCCCATGGAGACGATCGTAGAGATGCTGGATGTAGTCCTGTGGAACGGCTTGCCATGCCATTTCCACCTGGCGCCTCAGTTGGACCAGCGTTCGTGCTGGACGTGCAGACCGCGTGAGACGACGCTTCATCCAGTCCCAAACATGCTCAATGGGGGACAGATCCGGAGATCTTGCTGGCCAGGGTAGTTGACTTACACCTTCTAGAGCACGTTGGGTGGCACGGGATACATGCGGGCGTGCATTGTCCTGTTGGAACAGCAAGTTCCCTTGCCGGTCTAGGAATGGTAGAACGATGGGTTCGATGACGGTTTGGATGTACCGTGCACTATTCTGTGTCCCCTCGACGATCACCAGTGGTGTACGGCCAGTGTAGGAGATCGCTCCCCACACCATGATGCCGGGTGTTGGCCCTGTGTGCCTCGGTCGTATGCAGTCCTGATTGTGGCGCTCACCTGCACGGCGCCAAATACGCATACGACCATCATTGGCACCAAGGCAGAAGCGACTCTCATCGCTGAAGACGACACGTCTCCATTCGTCCCTCCATTCACGCCTGTCGCGACACCACTGGAGGCGGGCTGCACGATGTTGGGGCGTGAGCGGAAGACGGCCTAACGGTGTGCGGGACCGTAGCCCAGCTTCATGGAGACGGTTGCGAATGGTCCTCGCCGATACCCCAGGAGCAACAGTGTCCCTAATTTGCTGGGAAGTGGCGGTGCGGTCCCCTACGGCACTGCGTAGGATCCTACGGTCTTGGCGTGCATCCGTGCGTCGCTGCGGTCCGGTCCCAGGTCGACGGGCACGTGCACCTTCCGCCGACCACTGGCGACAACATCGATGTACTGTGGAGACCTCACGCCCCACGTGTTGAGCAATTCGGCGGTACGTCCACCCGGCCTCCCGCATGCCCACTATACGCCCTCGCTCAAAGTCCGTCAACTGCACATACGGTTCACGTCCACGCTGTCGCGGCATGCTACCAGTGTTAAAGACTGCGATGGATCTCCGTATGCCACGGCAAACTGGCTGACACTGACGGCAGCGGTGCACAAATGCTGCGCAGCTAGCGCCATTCGACGGCCAACACCGCGGTTCCTGGTGTGTCCGCTGTGCCGTGCGTGTGATCATTGCTTGTACAGCCCTCTCGCAGTGTCCGGAGCAAGTATGGTGGGTCTGACACACCGGTGTCAATGTGTTCTTTTTTCCATTTCCAGGAGTGTATTTCAGAATAAATGAGACAGAAATTTATAATGTGTTTCTGGTAAGTTTCCCACTGTACGAAGTAATATTTAACTTTTTATTTTAGAAGTTTTTGTTAATAATTTTTATGTTAACTAGTTAGCCCAAGTTCGTTGTTGTAATTTACGGGTTGTCATTTCCTAATAACAAACAGCAAAAAATGTATAAGTATTTCAGTTACCTGGTAAATGTGTGCCGAGAGGGATGAATGCTTTCCACGAGAATGTTTATCGACAACGTCCAACACTGGGCGTGGTCCTTACTAATGTAAATATAGAATTCTTCAGAATTCCTGTTTCGTGTCGCAGACGCAATTATTAGTCAGGTGACGCGCGAGCATCAAATGCTACTGTGAACAGGGACTCAACGAAGGTTATGATTCTTTTCTTGCACAGATTCGTGGTACATGTCACGTGTCATCACGAAATTCGAGTGTCTTATAAAGGTGCACGGACTAGGAGAAAGAACAGTTGCAAAAAAATAAAATAAAAATAAAAAAATCCCAAAACTGACGATTTCGATTGGATCTTTTGTAGCCGTTTCGAATTACTGCAAGCAAATGCTGACCGCTAATGAAGGAAAACGACGACTCCAGCTCGGATCCGGGATTAAATATTCCGCCTGACGACGATAATGTTGCTATAGTATGCGATTCTCCGGGAGAAATTAATGTTACGTCAGTTTTCAGATGTGCAGAAGAAATATTACTGTTTCGTCTTCCGGTATTTAGACGGAAAATGTTTCTATTATAGCAATCGATTCACTTTAACTGAATACTGAGCGTAAATTCGTATCTATTTTTGTTCATTGAGACGCGAATAACACGTGAACTGAAGGTAAAAAGGCCATAGCAACATCCTGTCAGGATCTAGTGGTCGAAAAAGCTGTGGAAGTATGTCTGACAGCCATTCTAATCACCTTGGACGACGGTTTTCATTTTAACAACACACATAATCCGTATACTATACATATCATCTTCGCTCTCACAGGTACGTGTGATCGGAGTTCTCGCTGCTTAGATTCTGATGCAGGCCACCAGTTTTAATGTCGATTCGCCAGGCTCTTAATTATTGCGGTTCCTAATAAGCAGCTTCGTACCTGTTGTACTGAGAACTGAGCTTCATCTGCGATACATTTCTCGTTAACCCGCGCTGATAACGAGCGAGGTGGTACAGTGGTTACCACACTGAACTCACATTCGTGACGACGACGGTTCAAAGCCGCGTCCGGCCATCCTGATTTAGGTTCTCCCTAAATCGCTTCACGTAAATGCTAGGATAGTTCCTTTGAAAGGACACGGTCGATTTCCTTCCCCATCGTCCCTAATCCGAGCTTGTCCTCCGTCTCTAGTGACCTCGTTGTCGACGGGACTTTAAACACTAATCTCCTTCTCCTGCTCCTCCTCTTCCTTCGCGCGGATGTGGCAAATTTGTCATCTGCAAATTACACAGCGTATCGTTGCTGCACGAGTTCTCTGCTTTTCAATGAATATATCGGAAAAAGAAACAATTATATCCCGGCTACATGCCCCAAAACTCATGTTATATGTCCTAACACCATTACACACAGGTGAATGACAGATATCCAATTGGGGACTTTCGTGGTTTCAATGTTTTGGCGTTAGACGTACACTACTGGCCATTAAAATTGCTACACCACGAAGATGACGTGCTACAGACGCGAAATTTAACCGACAGGAAGAAGATGCTGTGATATGCAAATGATTAGCTTTTCAGAGCATTCATACAAGGTTGGCGCCAGTGGCGACACCTACAACGTGCTGACATGAGGAAAGTTTCCAACTGATTTCTCATACACAAATAGCAGTTGACCGTTTCCGACTTTGATAAAGGTCGGATTGTAGCCTACCGCGATTGTGGTTTATCGTATCGCGACATTGCTGCTCGCGTTGGTCAAAATCCAATGACTGTTAGCAGAATATGGAATCGGTGGTTTCAGGAGGGTAAAACGGAACGCCGTCCTGGATCCCAGCGGCCTCGTATCACTAGCAGTCGAGATGACAGGCATCTTATCCGCATTGTTGTAACGGATCGTGCAACTACGTCTCGATCCCTGAGTCAACAGGTGGTGACGTTTGTAAGACAACAACTATCTACACGAACAGTTCGACGACGTTTGTAGCAGCATGGACTATCAGCTCGGAGACCGTGGCCGCGGTTACCCTTGACGCTGCATCACAGACAGGAGCACCTGCGATGGTGTACTCAACGACGAACCTGGGTGCACGAATGGCAAAACGTTATTTTTTCGGATGAATCCAGGTTCTGTTTACAGCATCATGTTGGTCGCATCCGTGTTTGGCGACATAGTGGTGAACACACATTCGAAGCCTGTATTCGTCATCGCCATACTGGCGTATCACCCGGCGTGATGGTATGGGGTGCCATTGGTTACACGTCTCGGTCACCTCTTGTTCGCATTGACGGCACTTTGAACAGTGGACGTCACATTTCAGATATGTTACGACCCGTGACTCTACCCTTTATTCGATACCTGCGAAACCCTACATTTCAGCAGGATAATGCACGACCGCATGTTGCAGGTCCTGTATGGGCCTTTCTGGATACAGAAAATGTTCGACTGCTGCCCTGGCCAGCTCATTCTCCAGATCTCTCACCAACTGAAAATGTCTGGCCAATGGTGGCCGAGCAGCTGGCTCGTCACAATACGCCAGTCACTACTCTTGATGAACTGTGGTATCGTGTTGAAGCTGCATGGGCAGCTGTACCTGTACACGCCATCCAAGCTCTGTTTGCCTCAATGCCCAGGCGTATCAAGGCCGTAATTAAGGCCAGAGGTGGTTGTTCTGGGTACTGATTTCTCAGGACATAAGCACCAAAATTGCTTGAAAATGTAACCACATGTCAGTTCTAGTATAATATATCTGTCCACTGAATACTCGTTTATCATCTGCATTTCTTCTTGGTGTAGCAATGTTAATGGCCATTAGTGTAGATAATACAAGATCGAAGGAAGAAATATATGTTAGTGGATGATTTCTGGAGTATCATCTAAATTGACGCGTGAGGTATATAATGCAGTGCTGTTGAGCTAATCGTGTGTTGCATCATCTTGCAGTAAAAGGCATAAAGGTGCACTATTATCAAACAGAGCACAAACAGTTGCCAATTATCGGACCTCTTAGGGAGCGTAACGTCATAACTGATTGAAGACGCCAATCGAACAGAATCAGATGTCGAAACGACACGTGATAGCTGGTAAAAAAGACGCTTCAAGCTGATGAGAATGACGAATGTGAAGCTCCTTCATGAGTGATAACACAACTCCAGAGACAGGTACGATCTCAACACTCCCGTTTGAGCGATTCGGTAACATTTGCTCAGCGAGGTAATGAGTGAAGCATATGCTCTTAATAGCACTCGGTAGCTCAGAGAGGCTATATAATGTTAACTTTTACACTTTCCTGAATTATGACCTCGTAGCTAATACCATGTAGTTACTTCTTCCACGTTCTTACAGCGGCGACCTGACTTGGAACTTTTGTGATAATGGGTCTGTAGTAGCCTTGAGTACGGCCATCACTAAGCCCACAAAGCGACCTTGTATTTCAGCATAGACGTGGGAGAGTATCGGGTTAACGGATGTGTACAATACACTGCCTCGATGAGTAGATTGTGAGTATGTAGAACACGATACGCCGAAACACAAGACACTTAGAGAACAAAGAGTTAATTTACTTTCGTTTCAAGTTAATGTTGATTCACACTGGATATAAACGGAACGCCATGGTGATGACTCACACTATAACTGAATTCACAGTTATAGCACGCAGCATTACCCATTGCTGAATGTTGAATTTAAAGCTAAGAGAACGTCCATCATATATAAGTTGGGATTTTGTTTCAGCATTAGGAAAATATTAGTGACATAGTTCCAGTAAGCCGGCCGAAGTGGCCGTGCGGTTAAAGGCGCTGCAGTCTGGAACCGCAGGACCGCTACGGTCGCAGGTTCGAATCCTGCCTCGGGCGTGGATGTTTGTGATGTCCTTAGGTTAGTTAGGTTTAACTAGTTCTAAGTTCTAGGGGACTAATGACCTCAGCAGTTGAGTCCCATAGTGCTCAGAGCCATTTTGAACCATAGTTCCAGTTACCATGGCCCATGTCAAAATTCATGAAGGATTCTGACAAAGCTTCTATGGTAATGTCTATAAGCTGCAGAGGACAGAAGGAACACAGAAAGTGCTGCGAAAAAGTTAAAGGCATCAAAACACTTCTCCAGAAAATTATTACAAACACAGAGCAGAACAACGTCTAAAAGACAGAGAAAACACTCTTTTATGCCTCGTTCCTTGCAACTTGTCCTCTTCCTACTAGCGATGTAGCCTCACACAACAAAAGACGGAACCTAATAACGTAAGCAAGTGTGGTAAAAATAGCTTAACATTGGACCACGTCACTGTTTAAATTACGAAGGTGAATGCTTAAAGTGCCGTGACGTGACGTACTTCTTCATTAGATCCAATAAGTTTTCCAGTCATAGACTTCTTTAGATGTAGGAACAGGTGGTAGTGAGAACATGCCAAAGTAGATGGATCGCCATGATGAATATTTTGTTTTGTTCTCGCGTATTCTTATCTAGATGATCGAGAAGTTCTTCATAGAATATACCAGCTGCTACAAAGGCAAGGCAGTTAATAAAATTAATTTCTTTTGTGTATATTTGTGTGTGTGTGTGTGTGTGTGTGTGTGTGTGTGTGTGTGTGTGTGTGTGTGTGTGTGTGTTTTACACGGACGCCCAACGGTGAGGCTTTCAGCGCCCTTATGAAAACTCGTAGAAACGAATGTTGTGAAATGTCTAAAACATTATCAGACAAGTCTTACAGTATTACACCGACTCTGTGCCAACTCCACTGACGTTCATCTGCACATTCACTCTATCTCACCTCCTTTAAGATAGCGCAAATACGGTCAGATGTTCTAAAACTGTCATTCAAAACACTAGCAGTGAAACAGGAAAGCTGAAATAATTACACAGGAATATGTGGCTGACTAATCACTTACAAAAAACATGGATGAGCCAGACATCCTGACAACACATTAAAAAGTTCTGCGTAAATTTTTGGGGGGGAACAGGTCGCATATTTCACAGACCTTAAAAGTTTTAACACATTTCTGTCATTGTCAGTTAAAATAGAGGATAAATCTGTACGTAAATTAGCTGTTGCCCTCTTATATGAATATAATGAGTCATAAGGTTGTGTCCTACGCGATGACGGAGGGTGTGTGTGGGGGGGGGGGGGGGGGGCGGGAGAAGGAGGAGGTTACGGGCGCTCAGCGATGAAGTGAGAGGAACCTCATTCCACCTATGTGGTTGGAATGAGATAGACCATGGCCAAGCTGTTGACTTTACTAGACGCAGCTTACTGTCTCTCTCCTCTAGCAACATTTCTTCCCATCTGCGCGTGACTGCACCAGTCAGGTGATAGCCTGTAGGGGGATGGCACACTCAACTATATAACTATCGCAATACGCCTCCTTGGCTGCTACATTTGCTTTTTCATTTCCCTTAAAACCCATGTAGTACCCTGGTGAAAGACAACTTCTTCTCCAGTCTCTGTAGGTGAAGAAGGACGTCCTGGATAACCTAGACTACTTTATTTGCTGGATAAAAGTGTTGTCAAAAGTTTAGGGCACTCAGAGAGTCGGAACTGACGAGAAATGTAGCGGTTGCAAAACATTTCATCTGCTCCAGTGCTCTCAAGATCGCGTAAAATCCGGCAACAAACACAGTGAGGGCTTGAGATAATCAGTTCTTGAGGACACGATCAGTGAAAAAACAGAGCAGCCAAGGGAGTGCCCCTGTCTACAATGATCCGTGAAGACAGCTACATTGTTGTGGCGCTCATTTATAACGTCTTAACACTGTAGGTAGGAGTGCGGCTTCTGCTGCACCGCACTAAATCTAAAATTACTCTAGGTCTCTGTAGTAACCTGAGAGGCACCCAGTTCCAACCTAGGATTCGGGTTTGTACGTTCCCGACTCAAAGTGACGCCCACTCTGCTTCACGCGGATCCCAAACGGTCTTGTTGCACGTGAACGACTGAAAAAAAGGCGTTCCATAGCTGCACGGGCAACAGTACGGTATGGTGGTGAAATGGGAACAGCGAGTATCTTATGCGCCTGACGCACCATGAGGAGCTGCCACTGGGTGGTGAGTGGTCACTCCCAAGACTCAGCACAGGGACTGGGAATGGGACTGGTCCTGCAAGCACCCCTGCCCAGCCTGATCCCTCATGGTGGATAGTGTCAGTATCTTCAGGTACGGTCTCGCTGTACCGCACACTGCGGCTGGTCCTGGCGGAGGTTCGAGTCCTCCCTAGGGCATGTGTGTGTGTGTTTGTCCTTAGGATAATTTAGGTTAAGTAGTGTGTAAGCTTAGGGACTGATGACCTTAGCGGTTAAGTCCCATAAGATTTCACACACATTTGATTTTTCTGTACCGCACACTGTGCCCCCATAGTCAATCCGCGATCTCACGAAAACTATCAAACTGGAACAGGTGCTCCCCAAGACCAGTGGCCAAGGCACTATAAGATATTCAGTGCCTTCTGGTTAGCAAATTCTTTTGCATTCATGAAAATCAGTTAGGCTCTAGTTAATACTGGCCAACTATTCTTACTCACATTTTCTCTTGATCAGCGTTCAACGAATACTGCATCCTCCTCCTTAACGCCTGGACTGTGATAATTCGCTACGTAAAATGCACCGCACTTTTTTATGATGTGTCTATTTCATCCATTACTCGCTGTTTCCATCTGTTGTTGCAGATTTCGGACGTACTTCACGCGAGGAACTATTACTGCGTCTCAATTCAGCCATACAATCCTTAACTGTTGAACACACTCTTTATAAACCTCCACTAACTTCCTATGAGTATCCGTTGGCCATAAACCGTCTAAAAATCAATAATATTATGAAGGCACGGCATTTCAGTTTATCCATTTGAACGACACACAAACAACACAACTAATTTAAAAAGCAGTATAAACAAAATCATTCCGTGGACGAAACTGACAATTGTGCACCATATTATCAACGTAACATAAACAAATTTTCACTGGACCAACAATATTTCTGTGTCAGGTCGTGAAATTGTTTTGTCCTCGCAAGTTCACTCTCATCAACTGTGAAAGCAGCATGCAGCAGCCACTGCCCGTCGGACTCTGCTGCGCACTTAATGTAATCAGTAGGAAACAGCGTCTTTTAAGTTAACACGCATGCATACACGTCGGGAGGAAGCGGCGTGGGTGTGTCTTGTTAAAGTAATCTTTCCGTTGTACACGTGCGGACAAGTCCCTACGACCAAGCAACCGGATATCACAGTAAGAGGAGTAAGAGGATGTTATGTGGGTTACACTCTCCGTCTACGCACATTTTTCTCTTAATCACAGCAGTGTGACTGGCGAGAAATACCTGCCATCTTCATTATTTGTCCCACGCCCTGATTCTATAATTCGCAGGTGCTGCGTGGATAAAAGAGTGCCTGGACGATTCGCGATGTGTCCTAACACCTCTAGTTTTCAGAATGAGGTTTTCCATCTGCAGCGGAGTATGCGCTGATATGAAACTTCCTGGCAGATTAAAACTTTGTGCCGGACCGAGACTCGAACTCGGGACCTTTGCTTCTCGCGGGCAAGTGCTCTACCAACTGAACTACCCAAGCACGACTCACGCCCCGTCCTCGTAGCTTTACTTCTGCCAGAACCTCGTCTCCTACCTTCCAAACTTTATAGAAGTTCTCCTGCTGAAAAATAATGCCTCTGAATTTTTTATTTGAAAACTCTTACAGTTCTTAAAATAAAGCTAACGTTATTATCATTCTACATCTTTATTCTTCGTCTCTACGTATTAATTTCTCAACATACTCAGCCTGGCGACGAACACATTTCTCCGAGAGACCAGTTTGTTGATAGCGTCACTGTATGGCTGTGAGCACCATGGGACTTATCATCTGAGGTCATCAGTCCCCTAGAACTTAGAACTACTTAAACTTAACCAACCTAAGGACATCACACACATCCATGCCCGAGGCAGGATTCGAACCTACGACCGTAGCGGTCACGCGGTTCCAGACTGAAACGCCTAGAACGGCACGGCCACACCGGCCGGCTAGCGTCACTGTAGAATGTATGACTTTGTTGACGGATCCACAACCTCACCTCCGGTTGCACCACTTCATCACTATCAAAGTTACCACCACCGAGCGAGATGGCGTAGTGGTTAGCCCACTGGACTCGCATTCGGGGGGATGACGGTTCAAACCCGAGTCCGGCCATCCTGATTTAGGTTTTTCGTGATTTCCCTAAATCACTTCAGGCTAATGCCGGAATGGTTCCTTTGAATGGGAACGGTCGATTTCCTTCATCATCCTTCCCTAATCCGATGGGACCTATGATTTCAGTGTTTGGTCTTCTCCCTCGAATCAACCAACCAACCACAGTTACGCCCTCGAAGGTTTTATTTAAGTTTTGGAAACAGATGAAAATCGGATAGGGCCAAGTCGGGACTATATGGACGATGATCGATGATAGTGAACCCAAGGCGTCGGATTGTTGCAGATGTCTCAGCGCTGGTATGCGGTCTGGCACTTTCATGCTGAAGGAGAGGGTGCTTCATGTGTGGGCAAATTCTTTCTGAGGCTAGAAACTAGATTACAGCATGCTGTTTCTCACGGACCGACATAGTTACGCTACACACCACCATGTCACACGCTAGGATTCTGACCCCACTAGCGGCAGAGGCTGAAAATATGTAGACATGAAGAATAAAGAAGTAGAATGTTAAGAACCCCTCTTATGTCTCCCGTTCATTTTTGTTGAGTGTCTTACCCCTGGAAACACCCGAACACGAATAATACCCAACGCTGGAAGAGAGTACTTTCACAGTTAAGTTACACCTCCTCAGAATTATTCCTGCGATACTACTTGAGCCCCATGATAAATCCGTCTTATAACGCTACCATCGGTCACTAACGTCAGTTACTCGAATTGTCGCCGACATTGTACTTTGACAATATCGAGCAGCTTTTTGAACGAGCTGGAGTATGTAGTTTTGTTATACTGTATACTTGCATAAGCGTTGAAGAGGTACTTAGACAACATACTAAATAGGATCCATACTGCACAAAGTGTTCTTCTGTTCTGCACTGACTACGAATATTTGTAACAAAAACAGTTTTAACTGTAAATGCAAACATCCTCTAGGACAGTACGTAAATATGTATTACAATATGCCCCGGGAGTAGACAACATTCCATAGCCAGATGTATCAGGCAGGCGAAATACCCTCAGACTTCAAGAAGAATATAATAATTCCAATCCCAAAGAAAGCAGGTGTTGACAGATGTGGAAATTACCGAACCCTCAGTCCAATAGGTCACGGCTGCAAAATACTAACCCGAATTCTTTACAGACGAATGGAAAAACTGGTAGAAGCCGATCTCGGGGGAAGATCAGTTTGGATTCCATAGAAATATTGGAAGACGTGAGTCAATACTGACCCTACGACTTATCTTAGAAGATAGATTAAGGAAAGGCAAACCTACGTTTCTAGCATTTGCAGACTTAGAGAAAGCTTTTGACAATATTGACTGGAATACTCTCTTTCAAATTCTGAAGGTGGCAGGGGTAAAATACAGGGAGCGAAAGGCTATTGACAATTTCTACAGAAACAAGATGGCAGTTAGAAGAGTCGAGGGACATGACAGGGAAGCAGTGGTTGGGAAGGGAGTGAGACATGGTTGTAGCCTCTCCCTGATGTTACTCAATCTGTATATTGAGCAATCAGTAAAGGAACCAAAAGAAAAATTCGGAGTAGGTATTAAAATCCATGGAGAACAAATAAAAACTTTGAGGTTCACCGATGACATTGTAATTCTGTCAGAGACAGCAAAGGATCTGGAAGAGCAGTTTAACGGAATGGACAGTGTCTTGAAAGGAGGATATAAGATGAACATCAACAAAAGCAAAACGAGGATAATGGAATGTAGTCGAATTAAGCCGGATGATGCTGAGGGAATTAGATTAGGAAATGAGACACTTAAAGTAGTAAAGAATCTTTGCTATTTGGGGAGCAAAATAACTGATGATGGTCGCAGTAGAGAGGATATAAAATATAGACTGGCAATGGCAAGGAAAGCGTTTCTGAAGAAGAGAAATTTGTTAACATCGAGTATAGATTTAAGTGTCAGGAAGTCGTTTCTGAAAGTATTTGTATGGAGTGTAGCCATATATGGAAGTGAAACATGGACGATAAATAGTTTGGACAAAAAGAGAATAGAAGCTTTCGAAATGTGGTGCTACAGAAGAATGCTGAAGATTAGAGGGTAGACCACATAACTAATGAGGTGATATTGAATAGGATTGGGGTGAAGAGAAGTTACAGCCTTCAGGTTTGTGGGACTTATCGCGTAATCGAAATTTAGATGATTTCTTTTAGTATTCATGTGAATAACTTCACACTTTTCCTTATTCAGGCCACTTTTCGCACCATACAGATATCTTATCTAAATCATTTTGCAAGTTGTTTTGATCATCTGATGGCTTTAAAAGACAGTAAATGACAGCATCATCTGCAAACAATCTAAGATGGCTACTCAGATTGTCTCCTATGTCGTTAATACAGATCAGGAACAATAGAGGACCTATAACACTTCCTTGGGTAACGCCGGATATTACTTCTGTTTAACTCGATGACTTTCCGTCTATTACTACGAACTGTGACCTTTCTGACAGGAAATCACGAATCCAGTCGCACAACTGAGGCGATACTCCGTAGGCACGCAGTTTGGTTAGAAGACGCTTGTGAGGAACGGTGTCGAAAGACTTCTGGAAATCTAAAAATATGGAATCAATTTGACATCCCCTGTCGATAGCACTTATTACTTCATGAGTATAAAGAGCTAGTTGTGTTTCACAAGAACGATATTTTCTGAATCTGTGCTGACTATGCGTCAACAAATCGTTTTCTTCGAGGTACTTCATAATGTTCGAATACAGTATATGTTCCAAAAACCTACTGCAAATTGACGTTAGTGATATAGGCCTGTAATTCAGCGGATTACTCCTACTTCCCTTTTTGGATATTGGTGTGACTTGAACAGTTTTCCAGTCTTTAGGTACGGATCTTTCTGTGAGCGAGTGGTTGTTTATAATTGCTAAATATGGAGCTATTTTATCAGCATACTCTGAGAGGAACCTGACTGGTATACAATCTGGACCGGAGGCCTTGCCTTTATTAAGTGATTTAAGCTGCTTCGTTACTCCGAGGATATCTACTTCTATTTTTCTCATCGTGGCAGTTCTTGATTGGAATTCAGGAATATTTACTTCGTCTTCTTTGGTGAAGGAGTTTTTCCCCGTGCAATGCCAAAAGCCGAGCATATGTGTCGCAGGGCAGGCAGAATTGCAGCAAAAACACTACGTTATTCCAGTTAACACTGTTGTTGACCTGGAACATTCAGTTACTTAGGCATTTCATAGGATTAGTAATGTACCTAAAATGCTAGTAAGAGTAGTGTCGTCAATGACGCGGCGCGGACTTCATATTGGAATCTCCAGAATGTATATCGGACAGATAATATGAAACGGTGAGTGTCAAACTAGTACGAGAACAGACTGTACCAAACGTACCAGCGACTACTATTCAGAAACAGAAGGATTTTACGCTTCATGTTGATATTTTTCCTCCTCTTAAACCCAGGAATACCCTTCCGAAGTTTACACCAAAATATAATTTCTCCTGTTCGCAAACGGCAGCTCCAGCAACATCTTTTACCCCGATTATTTAAAATGATGACGATACAATACCAATTCCGTCTTCCCAAACAATAACAATTTGAAAAAAACTAGATTTTGTTCACATTTAGAAGGGAAAGAAGGTGTCCTTGATCGCGAATTACTCCAACATTCACCGCCAGTTGAAAAACTTGTTCAGAACTGGAATACAGTGCGGCAGTAGTCAGAATGAGACACTCTTCTTGCACCGTCGTAACCTCTGCACCACCTTGCTCGGCAGAGATAAGACACTGCTAGAGCAAGGCCACAAAGAGGAAGATGATAAGAAGCGATAAATCCAGTACCCATGGGCACGCAATAGGCTGTGAGAGAACGCCACGAGGTCTTCATGCAATACAATCAAACACAAAAATGAGCCGCTAAGGAGATTTTTGGCGGGGGAAATGTATAACTAAGTGATAGCTGGTGCGACTCGATGATTCACGGGCAAACGCCAGTCTAACAATCTAAAGAACTGAGTTTCGATCCCCAGTCGGTTCTATGATTTTTTATCACTCGACACACCTTCCACCTATGGCATTGATTTGTTTATGTGAGAAACGACAATTTGCACGGTGGTTCGGAGTCCACGTTAACCTATAGGTTGGGTAAGTCAACTCGAGGGAAGGGTAGTCATCTCTATAGGCCCGTTCATAGTAAATCACTGCGATGCTCAACCCATCTTTCATGTTGAGGGCAGCTTTACTACTGAAGTGAAAGAAAGGGTGCTTAAAACTGCACGAGCCCACAAAAAAATGCTTCTTTGGTTTCAGAACATTGCTTCCACATTAACACGCTTCAGCTGCAGGTGTTCCATGATCGCGGAGAACCCTGATGTATCGGAATCTCTTACGACCAGATATTACATCGTCGCCAACGATGTGATTGCTTTCTCTCTCAGCGCCGCACAGAGTACCATCGGCACAGGGATCTAAAACCAGCGGTGGACGACCACAGCCTCAGGAACAGACATAAAATCTTTATTGAGCAGGCGCAGATTAAGGCCCACACTTCATATTAGTGTAACATCAGTCAGATACTGGAAAAGTTAAATACTTTGTGGCTCCCAATCTGTGAAATCAGTTTCGCTGCTTATTTTATTATTTATTTATTATTATTTTTTTGGGATGGGGGGGGGGGAGGATTTTAGATGTATCTCCCTAGGCTGAAAAGACGTCGTTCCAAAGACACTGATCAGCCATAACATTATGACCGCCTACTTAACAGCCAGTATGTCCACCTCCGGCACGGATAACGGCGGAGACGCGTCATAGCATGGAAGCAATGAGGCCTTGGTAGGTCGCTGAAGGGAGTTGGCACCTCATCTACACACACAATTCACATAATTCCCGTAAATTATGGGGAGGGAGGCGATGAGCTCTGATACCATGTTCAGTCACATCAAAGATGTGTTCGATCGGGTTCAAATCTGGCGAGCAGGGGAGCCAGAACATCAATGAATGGGAACTCGCCACAGTGTTCCTCGAACTATTCAATCGTCGTGAAGGGATGTACGTCGTCTGCAACTAGTGTATGATACGCGTTGGATGTCGTGGTACCTTGCACGAGCTCCACAGGACCCATGGACGCTCACGTGAATGTCCCACAGAGCACAATGGAGCCGCCATCAGTTCGTCTTCGTCCCGCAGTAGAGATGTCAAGGAGCTGTTCCCCTGGAAGACGGTGTCCATCGGCATGATGCAGAAGGTATCGGGATTCATCAGAGCATTCAACGCTCTGCCACCACTGCGCCGACGGACACGTAGCCATTTCATTCGTAGTTGCCGATGTCGTGGTGTTAACATTGGCACATATATGGGACGTCGGCTGCAGAGGCCCATCGTTAGGAGTGTTCGGTGCACTGTGTGTTCAGACACACTTGTACACTGTCCAGCATTCAAGTCTGTTGTTAGTTCCGCCACAGTTCCGTGCCTGGTAAAAACTGGGACATGAGTCAACAGCTAGTGACTCTAACCACTATACCACGGAGGCGGTGACCTATGCCTGTAACAAACGGTCCGCGCTCAGCAATTAATGCCAATGTGCGTTTGATATAGGGAGACTACAGTGCATTACGCGCATATTTGACATCGTGATAGGATGAGTTACGCTGCAGAGTATGTGGCATTGTCGACACTGATGTAATATCTTGTCTCAGGGCCGCGCGGGGTAGCCTTGCGGTCTGAGG
Organism: Schistocerca serialis cubense; assembly: GCF_023864345.2. Taxonomy (NCBI): domain Eukaryota; kingdom Metazoa; phylum Arthropoda; class Insecta; order Orthoptera; family Acrididae; genus Schistocerca; species Schistocerca serialis. Next base: position 887,838,266 of record NC_064640.1, on the reverse strand, counting down.
CCCCTTGTATCGGCTCGCGTGGCTACCCCCGTCAGAGGTTCGAGTCCTCCCTCGGGCGTGCGTGCGTGTGTGTGTGTGTGTGTGTGTGTGTGTGTGTGTGTGTGTGTGTGTGTGTGTGTGTGTGTGTGTGTGTTTTGCCCTTAGCGTAAGTTAGATTAAGTAGTGCGTACGCTTAGGGACCGATGACCGCAGCAGTTTGGTCCCATAGACCTTACCACAAATTTCCAATTTTCTTGTCGCAGGACAAAACATGATTTCCTTATCTGGATTACCTTTCTGTCTGTGAAAGTAATTGTTCTCCTGACGAAGAAAATGGTGAACGTTGTCTAAAGTTTGGTTTTTACCCACTTTTAACATCAGTAGTCATTAAGGACATTGGAGACAAGAAATCCCTCGCGAAAGTCTTCGTGACCACTTAACACAATGTGTTTGATGTCAGTAACTTTTTCAGCGAGTGTGAAATCAATATGGAAGCTTGTTACCTATCAGTGGGGCTTAGAGTTAATACGGAAGAAATAATGCTCCTATTGCTTACGCTGTGGTGTTGCAGACAGGAAAGTGGTCGAATTAAGTTTCGTTAGTGATCTATATAGACGGTTGTTTTAGTGGATGAATCCAGTCCCTAGGAAAGCTCAAATTGACTTCCACCTCCACTCTCAAGATAACCCCTTCCCACTCTCACGCCCCATGTGCAATTGCCATATTTCTAGTGGGAAAAAGCCAAGATGGAGCATTTAGCCCACTTGTGCCCTGTTCAATTAAAGATGGTGGAATTAAGTCAATTGTCCTAAGTTACTGCAAAATGGGTGAATCGGCATTACAGAGGGTGGTCAGAAACGGTCTGAAAAGCTTGTAAGGATGTTGCAGGGTAGGTTTTGCTGAGAAATAATTGTTAAGAAAAGTACTCGATACTTTCTGAGGTAATTAGCACTGAAGTTCGCCAATAAGGCGGTTGTACATGCATATTCAAGCGGCCTGTCAGATATACACTCCTGGAAATGGAAAAAAGAACACATTGACACCGGTGTGTCAGACCCACCATACTTGCTCCGGACACTGCGAGAGGGCTGTACAAGCAATGATCACACGCACGGCACAGCGGACACACCAGGAACCGCGGTGTTGGCCGTCGAATGGCGCTAGCTGCGCAGCATTTGTGCACCGCCGCCGTCAGTGTCAGCCAGTTTGCCGTGCCATACGGAGCTCCATCGCAGTCTTTAACACTGGTAGCATGCCGCGACAGCGTAGACGTGAACCGTATGTGCAGTTGACGGACTTTGAGCGAGGGCGTATAGTGGGCATGCGGGAGGCCGGGTGGACGTACCGCCGAATTGCTCAACACGTGGGGCGTGAGGTCTCCACAGTACATCGATGTTGTCGCCAGTGGTCGGCGGAAGGTGCACGTGCCCGTCGACCTGGGACCGGACCGCAGCGACGCACGGATGCACGCCAAGACCGTAGGATCCTACGCAGTGCCGTAGGGGACCGCACCGCCACTTCCCAGCAAATTAGGGACACTGTTGCTCCTGGGGTATCGGCGAGGACCATTCGCAACCGTCTCCATGAAGCTGGGCTACAGTCCCGCACACCGTTAGGCCGTCTTCCGCTCACGCCCCAACAACGTGCAGCCCGCCTCCAGTGGTGTCGCGACAGGCGTGAATGGAGGGACGAATGGAGACGTGTCGTCTTCAGCGATGAGAGTCGCTTCTGCCTTGGTGCCAATGATGGTCGTATGCGTGTTTGGCGCCGTGCAGGTGAGCGCCACAATCAGGACTGCATACGACCGAGGCACACAGGGCCAACACCCGGCATCATGGTGTGGGGAGCGATCTCCTACACTTGCCGTACACCACTGGTGATCGTCGAGGGGACACTGAATAGTGCACGGTACATCCAAACCGTCATCGAACCCATCGTTCTACCATTCCTAGACCGGCAAGGGAACTTGCTGTTCCAACAGGACAATGCACGTCCGCATGTATCCCGTGCCACCCAACGTGCTCTAGAAGGTGTAAGTCAACTACCCTGGCCAGCAAGATCTCCGGATCTGTCCCCCATTGAGCATGTTTGGGACTGGATGAAGCGTCGTCTCACGCAGTCTGCACGTCCAGCACGAACGCTGGTCCAGCTGAGGCGCCAGGTGGAAATGGCATGGCAAGCCGTTCCACAGGACTACATCCAGCATCTCTATGATCGTCTCCATGGGAGAATAGCAGCCTGCATTGCTGCGAAAGGTGGATATACACTGTACTAGTGCTGACATTGTGCATGCTCTGTTGCCTGTGTCTATGTGCCTGTGGTTCTGTCAGTGTGATCATGTGATGTATCTGACCCCAGGAATGTGTCAATAAAGTTTCCCCTTCCTGGGACAATGAATTCACGGTGTTCTTATTTCAATTTCCAGGAGTGTAATTAGTGTCAGTTGTCATGGCATAGATGATAGTGCACAAGACCGCTCAGCCTTACTGCGGTCCCATGTCCAATTTTTGTATCATTTTTCTTTTTCGATTTTAGGAAACCAAATGAAGAACACGTTTGGCACCACCGTCTCTAGTGGACCACTTTAATTTGCGCACGCAGTGGCCCGATCAGCTAACTTCAGTGCTATTTCACTCGGAAATGGCGCACTGTATTCCGTTTCTTTCTTAACAATTATTTCTGAGCGCAACCTACTCTTCGAACCCTTACAAGCTTTTCAGACGGTTTCTCAGCACCCTGTATATCAACTAATACGTTGGAGATACAGAACTTGTGCTACTTTAATTTCAGAGTGCTGCAGCTCTGCTACAGACAATCTGGAGCTCTGCGCCCTGTTGTTATTATTATGATTAATTTATAAAGAATTTCCACATGGGCACTGGAGGAAGCAGCGTCTGCCCACGCAGTATATGCTACAATAGAGAGCTATCAACTGCGACCACACTTAGGGCGAGCTGAGCAACCGGCTTACTAGTTGGACAAACTCTCTGCAGGTTTTGACTGGTTCATCACTTCCTTCACCACCATTCCACCACTGGCTCGTTTGAACAAGCTCACGGTAAGTTTCAACTTGTTTACCCCTCCTACCACCACTGCTCTACAGGTTGTAGCATATATTACTGTAGGTCAGTTTCAGTTCCCTCTATGACTGTCCAATAACTTTCTTTCTCTCTCATGTCTGTGGCAGCCATCTGACATGTGATTGCATTTTCATGCAATTTGGGTGCATAGATCCTGAGAAATCAGTACGCAGAACAACCACCTCTGGCCGTAATAACGGCCTTGATACGCCTGGGCATTGAGTCAAACAGAGCTTGGATAGCGCGTACAGGTACAGCTGCCCATGCAGCTTCAACACGATACCACAGATCATCAAGACGACGTACTGAGACGAGCCAGTTGCTCGGCCACAATTGACCAGACGTTTTCAGTTGGTGAGAGATCTGGAGAATTTGCTGGCCAGGGCAGCAGTCGAACATTTTCTGTATCCAGAAAGGCCCGTACAGGGCTCGAATGTAGGGTTTCGCAGGGCTCGAATGAAGGGTAGAGTCACGGATCGTAACACATCTGAAATGAAACGTCCACTGTTCAAAGTGCCGTCAATGCGAACAAGAGGTGACCGAGACGTGTAACCAATGGCACCCAATACCATCACGCCAGGTGATACGCCAGTTTTGCCATTCGTGCACCCAGGTTCGTCGTTGAGTACTCCATCGCACGCGCTCCTGTTGGTGATGCAGCGTCAAGGGTAACTGCAGCCATGGTCTCCGAGCTGATAGTCCATGCTGCTGCAAACGTCGTCGAACTGTTCGTGCAGATGGTTGTTGTCTTGCAAACTTCCCCATCTGTTGACTCAGGGATCGAGACGTGGCTGCACGATCTGTTACAGCCATGCGGATAAGATGCCTGTCATCTCGACTATTAGTGATACGAGGCCGTTGGGATCCAGCAAGGCGTTCCATATTACCCTCCCGAAACCACCGATTCCATATTCTGCTAACAGTCATTGGATCTCGACCAACGCGAGCAGCAATGTCGCGATACGATATACCGCAATCGCGATAGGCTACACTCCGACCTTTATCAAAGTCGGAAACGTGATGGTACGCATTTCTCCTCCTTACACGAGGCATCACAACAACATTTCACCAGGCAACGCCGGTCAACTGTTGTTTGTGTATGAGAAATCGGTTGAAAACTTTCCTCATGTCAGCACGTTGTAGGTGTCGCCACCGGCGCCAACCTTGTGTGAATACTCTGAAAAGCTAATCATTTGCATATCACAGCATCTTCTTCCTGTCGGTTAAATGTCGCGTCTGTAGCACGTGATCTTCGTGGTGTGGCAATTTTAATGGCCAGTAGTGTATTATGGCCGACATGTTAATAGTCAGTATATACATTGTCCAGCCGCATTAATGAGATCACCTGCCAAAAGCCTGAATAACCACCTATCGCTGTGCGGACTGTTGCAAGATGAGCAGTAACAGAGTCAGGGAAGTTCTGGAAGGGACGGTCAGGAATCTTGAGTCATGTTGACTCTAGCTGAGGAGCCATGGCGTGAACAATCTTATCGAGGTAGTCCCACAGAGTCCTGACTGGCTTTAAATCCAGAGAGTTTGGTGGCTATTGGCGTCCTCGTGTTCTTCGAACCATGCACCTACACTGTGCGATGTCTGACATATGGCACTGTCCTGCTACTAGATGCCATCATGCTGAGGAAAACCAAACTGCATGCAGGAGTGGATATGGTCCCCAAGGATAGGTGTTGATCCACTGTGCTTTTCAAAATGACGAGACTACCCAGGTAGTGTCACAAGTACATTCCCCAGAACTTAATGCTCCCTCTGGCCTGGACCCTTCCGACGACTAATGCAGGGTATTTGTTTTCAGGCGTTTCACGCCGTACATGCCAACGGCTTTCTTTCTGATGAAGCATAAAAAGTGATTCACCTGAAGAGGCATGTCACCAATCAGCGGAAGTCCAGTTACAATATTGGCGTGCAAATTGCAGCCTCCATCGCCAATGAACAGCAGTCAGCAGGGGCGCATGAATCAGGAACCTGCTGCGAAGGCCCATATACAGAAATGTTCGCTGAACGGTCGTTGAAGAGACACTGTTCAGAGACCCATGGTTCATCTCACAGTCAGTTGTTCAACAATTGCACGGATATTCGCCCATATGCATCGCTGCAGCCATCGTTAATCACTGTTATTTATGGCCCACAGTGCACCGCAGTTGCCTCGGCACAGGTTTTGGATAGTGCCATTTTGCCATACACAGTATATGTTGAATGCGGCAGCACATGAACAATTCACAAACTTATCTGATTTGAGAATTCTTCTGCCCTTGGCTAAAATGCCATTTGGATTTCAGATACGTAGATCATTTCCGAATTACGACAATGTGCCGGCGGGAGTGGCCGAGCGGTTAAAGGCGCTATAGTCAGGAACCGCACGACCGCTACGGTCGCAGGTTCGAATCCTGCCTCGGGCATGGATGTGTGTGATGCCCTTAGGTTAGTTAGATTTAAGTAGTTCTAAGTTCTAGGGGACTGATGACCCCAGAAGTTGAGTCCCATAGTGCTCAGAGCCATTTGAACCTTTTTTTACGACAATGACTGCATTATTTTCCACATCCCTCCACTGCTAGCGCTGGTACCTGACGTCTGTGAGTGGTATTGCACACTGACGTCGAACATAGGTGGTGGTTACATTGATGTGAGTGGACCGTGTATACATCCCCCATTCTGGCCCAGATGAGCCAATCGTCACCAGCCGATGGCTCTGTCATCCGTAGCCAATGACGTTATTTAGACGTGGTGCGGAGGGACGTGAGTTCAGCACACAACTCTCCCAGCCATTGTCGACTTTGCAAAACTTGGACCCATTACTTCTCACTGATGTAGGTCATCAGTTGGCATCAGTTGGAATCACGAGGATGAGTGGACCCCACTCCAGTTTTTTCACCAACGGAAAATCCCTAGCAGTACAAGGAATTGAGCCCAGGTCCTCCGCAGGACGTCAGCCACACTGTTCACTCAGCTATGCAGCTAGTACCTACTGAGTATTTGGTTCAAAATCTAATGAACCTCTCATAAAGATGCATACGGGAAAGCCTATATTAGCAAATAAGCAGCGAGTCACCTAAGCACTCACGTGTCAGTCGCGGACACTGAGCAGATACAAAGTCTAACTCCTGCAGGTTTAGTATTTTTTTAGAATGAGCATTCATCCAGTAATAGCACTAGTTAAATGGAATTTTAATTTAACTCACCAGGCTTGCTAAATTCCAATCTGAAGGTGTGAACTCTCCTTTGGCTTTCCTTCGTTTGGTATTCTTGATAATACGTCAGCTATTGCTTCAGCTCTGTTATATATCTTAACCTTTACTTGGCACTGTACAGCAGCTGATCCCCTATTTAATTCTGTGTTCTCTCATCCTCTTTCGACCTGCATATTATATAAATCTATCACCCTGATGCAGCTGTCCTATCTATCCTTGTCTGAAAATCTCTCAACTGAGAATCCCAACAACATTGCCTGTTTTTGAAAGAAAATGAATCATTAACCAAGTCCCTTATCATCTCAGTCCTAATTAGTATGTTTCAAAACTCAGCTCACGTATGTATTTGATGAAAAATTTAGTTCCTGTACCTATCTTACTAGGCACCATGTCTTTATACTTCACTGATTTTGGTAGAATTCCCATTGCACCGAATATCATATCTACCTCCATCATCATGAATTTTAAATAGTACAAGGGGTAATCTCCAAAATAACAGGAGATATAGAGCTCACATTTAAATTCCACCCATTGCCGACATCTTGGGTTTTTACACCAACGATCTCCTGCAATTTTAACTTAGGACAAGTGACCTATTCCTGCCATACTGAATTTTACCACATACAGGGAAAGCGCAAAAACGTGATCCGCTAAGTCACAACGCGTACGGAACAGTGTGTTGAGTGAACGTAATGATGATGTTCGGTTCGTGGGGCGCTCAACTGCGCGGTCATCAGCGCCCGTACAAAGTCCCATTTTTTCACACTCCAACGTTTTATGCAGCCCAGTCTAGACATATCACGAATGATGATGATATGATGAGGGCAACACACTTAGTCCCCGGGCAGAGAAAATCCCCAACCCGGCCGGAAATCGAACCCGGGACCCCGTGATGGCCGAGCGGTTCTGGAACCCCGTGATCTACAGGCAGCGAGACTAACCACTAGACCACGAGCTGCGGACTTGAGTGATCGTGACAGAAGGTCATTGAGCAAGTCACTGCAGAACTGTGTGTCGCACTCGAGAACCCCGACGGCAGCAAAACAACACGAAGGGGAGCTCCATAAGCTAGAATTCAAACACAACACATGAGTGATGCAAATGCCCCTAATAGTAAAACTTCGTACTGAAGCCATAAAAACTGGACTATGGAGCATTGGAAGAAAGCAATTTGGTCGGATGAGTCTTGTTTCACACTGTTCAAATGGCTCTGAGCACTATGGGACTTAACATCTGAGGTCATCAGTTCCCTAGAACTTAGAACTACTTAAACCTAACAATCCTAAGGACATCACACACACCCATGCCCGAGGCAGGATTCGAAGCTGCGATCGTAGCAGCCGCGTAGTTCCCGACTGAAGCGCCTAGAACCGCTCGACCACAGTGGCCGGCAGAGTGCAACATATATTGCAGAAATTCCTCTTCTTTATTAGTGTTTAACGGTCGTAAGAATACAAGGTGTTTCAAAAAGGACTTTACAGATTTGAAAATTCACATAAATTAATTCATAATACCTACAGAGGTGATTTTAGTATCAATTTGTAGGGAAATTCATCAAGTATTGACTCCCGTAGTTCGCTAGTGCCGAATCGCACCGTAAGGAGCGCTACCGGCAGTTGCGTTAAAGATGGCTGCCTTCACTGGACCCGAGCGTGCTAGCTGTGTGGTTTGCTTTGAAGAATCGAAGTCGAGGACAACAGTTCAGTTTATTTCCGTACCAAGTACAGCCTAAAATTTATGAGTGGCTGACGTCAGAGATTTTCTCTGTGACCCCTTTCCAGTTGAATGGATTGGCCGCAATGCGCCAATTGCACGGTCCCCATATTCCCCAGACCTGACACCACTCGATTTTTTTATGGGGATTCACCAAGGACATACCTAAACCCAGCGCAAGAATTTACTCCGCCACTGAGCAAGTTACACCTGCAATGCTACAGCGAGTTTGGCAAGAAATTTAGTTCCGATGGGATGTGTGCAGGATAACCAATGAAAGCCACATACAACATCTCTAATTTAAGGTACTAAAACCTTGATGTGTTTTCCTATAAAATAACACTAAAACCAGCTCTATATCTTATTTCAATAAATTTATATGAATTTTTAAAGTTGTAAAGTCCTCTCTGGAACACCCTGTATAATGCGTGTTGTATCTAAACGACACAATGACGAAAGTTTACTTATGAGTAAAGAACTGGCAGACTCTGTTCATAGGTGGAATACCGTGAAACTGTATTTCGGAACTCTGCGAGGCACAGTGTTGTGTGCGACAGAAGGTATACGGAGCACCTGTGTCATTTTTCTCCCCTTCGTGTTACAACTTTAATGATACAGAGGAACAAAAATTCTTGGTACCCTTCTGTGTACGCTGGAGTTTTAGTTCACTCTCGAGATCATTACGCCCCATGTACTTGAGAGGAATAAATATGTTTGATTCATACTGGAGAACCGTCATTCGGGATTTCGAGAGTAAGGACCTCTGCGGTGCAGAACGTTCCTCTCGCTGAGTCTCCCAATGGGGTTTCTTGAGCATTTTTGTGACGCTCTTATGACGACTAATCAGTACTAAAGAACTGGTCGAACGATGGTTTCTTGAGAAGCCTCCTTCCTGGAGGGAAAATTGTACTGAAATGCAGGAGAATCTGCAACGAATTGACGCATGGTGCAGGGAATGGCAATTGTATCTCAATGTAGACAAGTGTAATGTGCTACGAATACATAGAAAGAAAGATCCCTTATCATTTAGCTACAATATAGCAGGTCAGCAACTGGAAGCAGTTAATTCCATAAATTATCTGGGAGTAGGCATTACGAGTGATTTAAAATGGAATGATCATATAAAGTTGATCGTTGGTAAAGCAGATGCCAGACAGATTCATTGGAAGAATCCTAAGGAAATGCAATCCGAAAACGAAGGAAGTAGATTACAGTACACTTGTTCGCCCACTGCTTGAATATTGCTCACGTGTGGGATCCGTACGAGAGAGGGTTGATAGAAGAGGTAGAGAAGATCTAACGGAGAGCAGCGCGCTTCGTTACAGGATCATTTAGTAATCGCGAAAGCGTTACGGAGATGATAGATAAACTCCAGTGGAAGACTCTGCAGGAGAGACGCTCAGTAGCTCGGTACGGGCTTTTGTGGAAGTTTAGAGAACATACCTTCACCGAGGAGTCAAGCAGTATATTGCTCCCTCCTACGTATATCTCGCGAAAAGACCATGAGGATAAAATCAGAGATTACAGCCCGCACAGAGGCATACCGACAATCTTTATTTCCGCGAACAATACGAGACTGGAATAGAAGGGAGAACCGATAGAGGTACCCAAGGTACCCTCCGCCACACACCGTTGGGTGGCTTGCATAGTATGGTTGTAGATGTAGATGTAGAATTACTCTTCCGCTAAACCTGTGTCGCATTTGCCTTCCTCTCCACAAAATTTATACAGTCCTTACACCTCAAATCGCTTCTGATACTGTTGACTGGTCCACAATATCGAGTTTCTTCGAATGGTCCCCAATATCGGGCTTCTTCGCCTATTTTCGCACATTACATTACACCTTTTTACGTCGAGGGTCAGCCGCCAGTGTTTTCTCTAACGGTTGATCACTTGCAAGTCTTCCAGCTCTTGTTAACAATTTTCTGGCAAGGGCATTAGGAATGCGCGATCGTAATCCGCGAGCATGGTTGCCACGTGGTACCCAGAGAACGGTCCTCACGCAGATTGGTGGGGCGCAGATGTAGGCGTAGTGAAAAAAGGCAGACGGCGCGAGGCGTGCGGTGCTCACTGTTGAGGCCAGCTGGGCTCGTGGCATGGAGCCAGCCGGCTTTGGCCTGCTGCCAGTCGCTTCTCAACCACGCCGCGGACGGCCAGGTCGTGGCGCGCTCCCGCTCGTGAAATACCGCCAACACTTAAATGCAGTACACAGTGGTTTGGCCAGCGGCGGACGAGGGATCCCTGTGTTCACCAGCGCGTCCAAACACGACCCATACCGCTGTCATTTCTCGGTCCTGCATTGACCTCACATTACTAGCCAAAGCTAAGTCAAATTACGGCCTTAGCGGGAACTAACTTGACCGCTGCACTCACGTTCCAGTCACGAACCAAGAGGATGGTGAGAGGGCGAGGGAGGGGGGGGGGGGGAAGAGAGAGAGAGAGAGAGGGGGGTGGGGGGAGGGAGGGAGGGGGCTGCAGACATGTCCTATAGGTCATCATGATCCCCCCCCGCCCGAAGAAACATTTCGCTTTAAGCGCTATATTTTTACATATATCAGTTTCAAAATTTTTCAGCTAACTTTAGGAGAATCAAGCGGAACGAAAATGCCATTCAAATCACGAATTTTTCTGAACTGCAATATCTTGGGAGTTACTCTAATTCGATATACTAGCCAGTGATGTAAATACATCACCATCGTTATTATTATTATACACCTAGGTCTTTGTGGCACTATGGGACTTAACACCTGAGGTAATCAGTCCCCTAGAACATAGAACTACTTAAACCTAACTAACCTAAGGACATCACACACATCCATGCCCGAGGCAGGATTCGAACCTCGCGGTTCCAGGCTGAAGCGCCTAGAACCACTCTGACACACCGGCCGGCTTGGGCAGAATTAGTCAGTAAACATTCGTATAAGCTCTAGTTTCTTGGAGTTTATCGTTGTGCTCAAATGGCTCTGAGCACTATGGGACTCAACATCTTAGGTCATAAGTCCCCTAGAACTTAGAACAACTTAAACCTAACTAACCTAAGGACATCACACACACCCATGCCCGAGGCAGGATTCGAACCTGCCACCGTAGCAGTCCCGCGGTTCCGGACTGCAGCGCCAGAACCGCACGGCCACCGCGGCCGGCTATCGTTGTGCTCATTTCGCGAGGCTATATAGGAGGAAGTAATATATTGCCCGACTCTTCTCGGAACATACTCTTACGGAATTTGAATACTGAATCTCTCCGTGATGCACAACTCCTCATTGTAGTGTCTGCCACTCGACCATCTCCGTAACGCTCTCGTGCCGACTGAACGATCCCGTGTCGAAACAACGGTTGCTGTAAAAATATCGACATATCATTACTTTTACCAAATTGATCGATATTTATCAGTGATATCTCTTTCTCCGAAATATCTACATCGAAATGGCAATATCGAGTGCCATTTTATTTTTATTTTACATTATATTTCTTCCTGTATTTCCGGTAAATACTTGAAATTATTCTTTTGAAACTGTAGTAGAATATAATTTTTATTTTACATTATATTTCTTCCTGTATTTCCGGTAAATACTTGAAATTATTCTTTTGAAACTGTAGTAGAATATAATTTTACTTTCACTTTGTGAAGGCGACTTACTACTTTTTGAGCTTTAATCACGTCCAGTCTTTTTTCTCTCTGACTGTATGAAGCACGTATAGATGGCAAAAAGACGAAGTCCGATTGCACTGAGGGATGAAAGTGTGAATGGAATGACAACATTTCCGATAAGAAGAACAGCACATCGGTTGCGCTAAAAAACAAGTTTTAAAGTAACTTGCGTGTTATTTCTTCACATCAGCATTCTACAAAGATCTAAATGACAAGATTGATCTTCGTGGTGGGTGGGTACGTGAGACAGTAAATGCTGACGTAACTGGCTCGTTTGCAGAAATGAAAACACAGAGAAGTCGACATAAAGTGTTCTGGACAAATCCAATATGTGACGAAACCGAACAACGGATCCATCAGACATCTTTTATTGTGTCACTTTCATGCAGTTACCATTGTTAGCAAAGTGGTTATCGCTAAGCGTGAACGTGCATTGTTTTCCCCCCAATTTTTCCTCTAACGGAGGTGCGCAGGGTGCTAGCTTGTTGATAAACAGAATACCTAAAGATAAATCACTACCTAAATGTACAGCGGTTCTAGGCGCGTCAGTCTGGAACCGCGCGACCGCCACGGTCGCAGGTTCGAATCCTGCCTCGGGCATGGATGTGTGTGATGTCCTTAGGTTAGTTAGGTTTAAGTAGTTCTAAGTTCTAGGGGACTTATGACCTAAGATGTTGAGTCCCATAGTGCTCAGAGCCATTTGAATCATTTGGACCTAAATATACACCTCCAAAACCGGCAGTGTATTTACAATGTGCAGCCGACATTTTTATAGGCCGTGGTGTCGATATTTTTCCCGTTGCCATATCGATATTGACACTATTTTTTGATATATCGAGGGCATATAGTAACATTATTATAAATATCGATATATCGGATACACGATAATTTTAAAATTATCAACAGTCCTACTCGAAATGCGCCGCTGTATGAGTTAAGCCGTTTGCGTGGCTGAATCGTGAGGTGCCTCTAGCAGCTAGGCTGTCCTAAGAGTTCCCAGTACTAGGATGTGTATTCGATTTCCCTTGGTTACACGCCTGTGTAGCCGAGGTCACTAATGCTGTACAGAGGCACGCAGCCGATACGAATACTGGAGGTGGAGAGATTTTCACCGCCAGGCCGGCAGGAGGAGGAAAGATGACAGCGACAAGTTCCTGATATGAAACAATGCGCCAATTCCATAGATTACATTCCAAACCTCTCAGCTGTGCGTCTGCGGGGAGGGTTTGTGACACTGTTGATGATCCTACCTCGAATGGGGACGTTAATTTCGGCTGCCCCCTCCGTGCTATTCGAGAGGAGTAGACTATGTGCCGGCACAGCATTTCACCCACTCGCTTCTCTCATTATTACACAGCATAAATGTGACACTGCCTGAATTTGTCGATTCTACCCACCACTATTCTGAGCTGTAGAGTGTCCGAGCGCGGAAATGTAAGAGGTGTACAAGGCAGTAGTTGGCTCTGGTGCGAATCGAGCGCTTCCTTTCGTGTTATACGATAAATGGTATGGTTCAAATGGCTCAACCTCTGAGCACTATGGGACTTAACGACTGAGCTCATCAGTCCCCTAGAACTTAGAACTACTTAAACCTAACTAACCTAAGGACATCACACACATCCATGCCCGAGGCAGGATTCGAACCTGCGACCGTAGCGGTCACGCGGTTCCAGACTGAAGCGCCTTTAACCGCACGGCCACCCCGGCCGGCTAATAAATGGTATCATTAGTGTGTAAGCTGGGACCTGCAGAGTGGCATTCGGGTGCAGAGAATGGTCGTGTAAGACACAGACAGCAGCATCGTTTCGCGTAGAGCGCGGCGCGCTGAATAGCCTGTGTGTGCGGCCGCATTGGCAACCTTGTCACGCCACGAGCTGGCCGCACATGCCTCCGTGGTTGCCAGCCACCCGCCCACTCTTCTCGCGACTCCACTTCATAGCTCACCTGCCGCGCTTTTTACCTTCTGAAGCACTTATAACAAATGGCATGCTTCGTAATATGACGGTCATTCGATCAATACAGAATGGGTCGCAAGCCCCTGTGGGTCCATCTGCAGGGGATTAACATCACTAGAAAGCTATCCGATCATGATGATGATGATGATGATGATGATGAGGTCCCATACTCCGAGGAGCGTAAGGGACGATGCGGGAGACCCGCACCGCCGTACTAGGCAAGATCCTAGTGGAGGTGGTTTGCCATTGCCTTCCTCCGACCGTAATCCAATCATATTTTACATAAAATAACTAGCTACAATGCAATACAGAAGAGTGTCGATTACCCG